>NC_137504.1:2912500-2915000 GCF_041902795.1 Electrophorus electricus
ACCGTATGAATGTATTTGTCATATTGACCACCTCACAGTGAAGATTAATGTGGAACTTTTGAGGATTTAGCTTCAAAGTGAGAGTACTGACCATCACTGCCATGTACTCTGGGGCATGTACTCTGACATGACTAGAATACGCCCCACAACCTCTGGTAGCCGGGCCGGAAATGGTCCCAACTAACCACGACCAGACTAAACCCACCTACCACCAGACTAAACTGCATCTTATTCTGTTCTTTTACAGCTACTAGCTGAGTTGAAATTTTGCTACTCTTAAATGTTTCACCAGAAAATGTCCTGGGTCTGCCAGTAGACGGACCGATGCTACCATGTCTACCCACCCACTCCATCTACTCCTATGGGTGCAGAAACAGCTCCCCCACCCTACACCCGGAGAAGCCGAGACTCCAACACTTATACTGGGTCAGCTACATGGACTATATGTAATGTAATAAAACATTAGTTGGTCTGCCCAAGGAGGACGGATCCTCTCAAGGTTTCATTCTTAATTCCGCCCAGGGAGTTTTTCTTCTGGCTTGATCATTAAGGATCTGGGCCCATATATTTTTACATCTGCTTTTTGACAACATGTGTTATAAAACATGAGCTATAAAAATTACATTTGACTTTTCATACTTTTCTAGAACTTGCTGGTACCATACCATAAAGCATTCAGTGCTGTGTCCCTGATGAGATAAAAATGTTGCTTTATTGAAATCACAACAAATCACATTAGCATACTTGACCTGTCATTCCTACCTGCTTCATTTGGGGCAGGTACAGCCCATACTGATAGAAAGAGTTTGCTGTCTCATAAAACCACAATACTAAAAGAAAAAGAAAGAAACAAACCATTGGCACACCCCAAACCCTGTCTGTCCCATATTAATCAGGGAGCAGGAAAGCAATGGAAAAACATCTGTATAATAGGTGGCTGACCACAACAAACAGGATACTTTAACAAAGTATTAGAGGTTAGAGGTTTGGATGGATGGATGGATGGATTCGTGGGTGAATGGATAAAAAAATAAGTGCACGGTAAGATGCATAACTGCCACCCCACGTGGTTTGTGTCGTGCTTTCTGAGAGATCAAGAATGACACAAACAATCCTAAACGACAGTAAAGCAGATGTGAAGGTGATGAAAATAAACACATTAATTCAGAAGGCAGACGCAGTCACAGATCCAGATGAGAATAGGTTATAGCTAATTACACTGCCATGTTCTGCCTTTCAGTTTGGAAATGCCTTCGGTGTAGACCTACGCTCAATCTGAAAACTCGTCTCCATCTTCACAAATGCACAAGACCACTTATACATGAGTCAGGTGTAGACAGTTTCATTCTGTTAGCCAAATTAGTCACAAACATAGCAACCACCATGACAACACACAGTAGGATAAAACAAACATGCATGTGGGCACACTTGAATGAGTCAAAAGAGTTACTCAAGAATTTGAATCGACCAGTAGGCTGCTTTGCTGTTAAGGGTAAGACAATACACACATGGTGTGATGTTAGTTCTCAGAGAAACTTGACATTTGTTTTGTTTCTCATTTTCTTCTCTGTCCAACCTCCTGCATCTCTTTCTAACTTAGTCATATCCAAAAGCTACAAGCTCACAAACTCTTACATAGGCCGAGTCATATGACAGGATATTCAGGAACACCCCTCCCAGAGGACAGCCACACACAGACTCACAGACACTCACGCACAAAGTTGACTTTTTTTTTTTTTTTTTACATCTGTAAATCAAATTCACTATTTTACTTGTTGCATCTTCTTCTACCAAGAGCACACTGTCCTGTCATACCGGGGCCAAGTTGGACCCTGGGGCACTGTCATGGGTTTGCTCCTGGCGACATCCTCCATGCAGTCATAAGATCCATCATAAAGGAGACCACAAGACCTGCATTATCCCGGCAGAGTGACTCCACTTCCCCCAATGCCCCAGATTAGCCGGAGAATTACCGGCTTCCCAAACTGATGCCTCCGCACCTGAGTCAGCGTGTGCCCGGGCCCACTCAGCTGCGTGTAATCAAATAAACCCTCCCGGATATAACGGAGCCGAGCGGCAGAGACACTGAGCAGCAGAGCCTGGGTTGCATAATTAGCAAACGGACACTACAAACACACTGCCGACCGCCTGACTGTACAGGCTTTGAGATGGACGCATTTCCTGCACATTCCACCACCAGGGGAAAGGTCAGCAATGTGACAAAGCCATTGAGATGAACAAGACACATAGCTGGCCATATAATCTCAGATTATAAACCTCGAGATGGGAACGTACACTTTTCATTAGTCTGCTGTTAGTTTATATTGTGGAATAATCAGTATGTACCTTTTGGGAATAGGGAGCCATTGTGCTGGTCTGTTGGTGGAGCTTGCGTAGCCGAGTGGTCAGTGGGTGTTTGTGTGTCTATGTGTGGTGGAGCTTGTGTAGCCGAGTGGTCAGTGGGTGTTTGTGTGTCTGTGTGTGGTGGAGCTTGTGTAGC
>NC_137504.1:2920000-2922500 GCF_041902795.1 Electrophorus electricus
CACTCTGTTCCTGCGCCACAGCTTCTCGGCCGAATGCACGAAATACATTAACAAATCCTACATGAATGGCACCGAGTGTGTTGGACTAGGAAACAGCCCTGAAATAAGACTACTCCAGTCCAGAGATTCGCCCTCTCTGATGTTCTGTAATGGAGTTGTGTGGCGTTCACCGAGGCCATCAGAGACCTGTTCACTCTCGTGGGCAGGTTTTTGGGACTCAGCCAGAGCCTTTGTTCAAAAAATAAGAGACGTCGGTTTATAGCGCACTTATCCCTTTCCCTCCGTCCTCCCGCACCCCCAGTGCACACGGCTGCAAAGATCCCGAGGGAGGGGGTAATGAGCCCTCAGACTTCTTTTCCCAGCGGGAGATGAGGGCGTTTGGACGGCGCGCTGACTTGGCGCAAAATCAATCGTGTCTTTTCTCGTCGGCTCGTGCTCTCTGGCGTGCGGATCGATTCTCCTCGCGGTCGCTCCAAAGTGCTCCGCTGCGCCGCTGGTTCCGCCTGTCGTGATTTTCAAAGATTTACACTCTCGGTAATTTCAGCTGCGACCGACACCAGCTGCTGTTTCAAAACACCTATTCAGGACCCGGCCAGGGGCTTAATGGCGGCAGGTGTTTTAACTTTCTTAACTCATCGCTTCAGAGCAGAGAGAGCTGCGTTTATCAGGAGAGCCTAAAACACAACGGCCTCCCCAAAAGCCTCCACCCAGGATAAAGGCTCCTCCGTCATTCCCCTACACCTGCATATGTCATAAAATGCTCCTTCTGTATCAGGGTTTCACAGTCCTTGTGCTGGACATTTATCAACACGCCTAGGTAAGGTCATTAACGAGCCCTTCACGTGTTTGAAATGGAGGTGTCACGCCTTGCGTTTGGAGAAGTAAAGTCTGACAGGCTGACGCAGAATGAACAGCCACTAAACACCTTCATTACTTTGACAGCAAATCTGAGTTGTTTGTTGTTTTGACATTACAGCTTTTCCACTTGCCTACACACATTTTCAGAAATCTGTTCCATTTAGCAATTTCTTTGAATTCATTACACTGTTCATAGTCTAAAAAAAGTTTAAACAAGTTGAAATCCATCTGATGGCTGTGCGCCGTGACCAAAGTCCTGTACTGGACCTTATCATTCTACAGGCAGCTCGGGAGATCAACCAGCTACAAGATGAATTTCTTTCTGTGACATAGGACTTGAAGTAGACGATACGCCTGCAAACACAGACCACAGGAAAGAGGACTCGTACCCTAAAGAACGATGAAGGCGGTTTATAGTAAATATACTAAATATAGTAAATAGTTCAATAACACATTTTGAAACGTGCACAAGCATTACACACAAAGGTTTTAATGTTTCATTTACTGTTTTCAACGATTTTCATTTCTAAATGCGCAGATCTTAGAAGCTGTTGGAAAGTAACACAAGTGTCCCCGCCTCCCCGGTGTATAGCCATTAGATCCAGAGGCCTCTCTCATCTGTACTTCCTGTTACTGTACGTTAGTGTTTGTGTGTGTTCATGTCCACTTGTCTTGTTAAGATGATCAGTGGATGAACACTGACTGGCCGGTGGAGAGTTTATTATTATTATTTTTGTTTTATTTTTTAAATATACTGTATGCCACATGCATCCATGTTTGGCATGCTATAATTTTTTTTTATTATATCTATAAATACTTTATGCTTTCTTACTCTCTGCCTCTTTGTATATTATCATCTATGGGAAATAACATTTTGGGTTCATTTATGTATTCATGTAGTGCTGTAATAATTACTTAAATATGGCATAGCAGCTTGTGCTCGAAAACTGTGCTCAAGATCTGAGTACTGTGTGCAGCGTTTCGCAAATAAATAAATAAAAAATTGTCTCGGGAGTTTATGAAGGTTTGTGCCTCTGACACTAAGACAAAAGAACCAAGAGCTTCAGTGGCTTTGGAACCATGTGCTGGGGTTCCATGTGTGTGTGTAAGTTATGTTTGTTTTATCTCTTGGCATGGGAATGTGCAGACCATGTGTTGCCTCATGTGAACACTGCAAGGCCAAACACATTCACTAATCCATAAAAAGAAAAGCACCTGGTTTTATCACCCTGGAAGGAACAGAAAGGAATAGAACCAGAGTTTAGAGCACTCTGGATTAGGAGACACACTACACATGGTACTCTGGATTAGGAGGCACATTGTACACATGGTACTCTGGATTAGGAGGTACATAGATTTTCAGGAGAGCATTTATTCCCAGGGTGTCCATTTGTGAGTGACCAGGAGATGATGATGTCCCCAAAACAATTTGAAATCAGTTTGAGGTAAGTGGACTGGGCTATCGCTATGTTCTCCGTTCTTTTCAAAATAGCTCCAGTTTCCTCATGTCCGAGATTATCATTGCTCTGTTACCTCGGATTCGTTGGGTCCTTGGTCCAGCGCAGTCTGCAGTCAAATCCCAGAGCACCAAGTGTTTTTTTTACGAGGGTTTTACACACCGCAGCAGAGAAGAGATGAGATG
>NC_137504.1:2927500-2945000 GCF_041902795.1 Electrophorus electricus
AGGGCAGAGAACACGAAACATGGAAGCAAAACAAAGTAACCATGACGATACGGACGTGAGGAGGGGACAGACGTGACTGGGTGGGTGGAGTCCTTCATGCCAGGAACAGGAAGTAGCAGCTTGGCTTGAGGGAAAGCCACTGGTACAGCTGGTGTGTCCCTGGAGGAAGACACAGATACAGAACCCTCTCAGCGGTTCCCAAAGCTCACACGGGCTATGGGGACCTCACAATTGCACTCGAGAACACACCGAGTACCGTGAGCTGGGTTACCGGAGCCCTCACTCTACCTACTCACGTGCTGCACTGCAGCGTTGGTCAAGACAGACGGACTCATGGCACTTATCTGGGATCTTGACGTAAAAACCAGCCGGAAGTGAAACTACCTGCTTTGCTTTTGGCTAACGACGAGACGCCCGTGTACCCACAACGCCAGGAGATTTGTTTTCTCTGGCTTGGTGGCGCTGAGATGTGACAGACTGTGACGAAACAGCCGGAGTTTCGTCCCCGCGGAACAACCACCTCCCAGAGTCTCGCTCTACTGCTGCGTCCTTGGCCTGTTCATTCTGTAACGGTGAGCAGTAAGGAGGTGGACGCATGTGTGGAGAAGCGCGAGATTTATTAGGGACAAATCCAGAATCGGAATCCTCAGAACAGTCCAGGGTCATAGAGCCATCACGTAGAGTCCAGGAACACATAGTTAAACTAAACGAAACACGATGAAAATGGGGAAGCAGGCTGTAAAAAAACAAGCAATGATAAGAACAAACAACTAAGACTAGAGATAACAGACAGACAGCGAAACCACGAGGCTTGGAGACGAACAAAGGCCAGCAAAGCAAACACGGAACAAGACAGGGCTTAAGTACATGCAACAAGAACTTAACAAGACACAGGTGCTACAAATGAAGGGCAGAGAACACGAAACACGGAAGCAAAACAAAGTAACCGTGACGATAAGGACATGAGGAGGGGCCAGACGTGACAGGCTGTGATATTCGCATGGTAGGGTCAGAATTTGGCGTGAACAACATGAAAACATGGACCCGACCAGTTTTGTATCAATGGTTCCGGATGGTGGCGGTGAAATCAAATAATCTCAAAGTCTGTTCTTGAGCATGACAATGAGTTCATTGTACTCAAATGACCTCCACAGTCCCCAGATCTCAGTCCAGTAGAGCACATGTGGGACGTCGCAGAATGAAAGATTCGCATGATGGATGTGCAGCCAACAAATCTGAAGCAAACGCATGAAGCTATAATGTCAATATGGACTGAAATCTCTCACCAGCAATATGTGTGTGTGTATATATATATATATATATATATATATATATATATATATATATATATATATATATAGAGAGAGAGAGAGAGAGAGAGAGAGAGAGAGAGAGACTGATTAGGTACACCAGGTTAGACTTATATATCCTTCTATTTCACAGCACTAAAGAAGATCTCCCATTTCTGCCAGCAGGTAGCACTAATGTACTTTCTCTCTCTTCCACTCTTTCTCTCTCTGACTTTCTCTCCTCCACCCTCCCTCCATCTTTCTCCCTCTCTCTCTCTCACTCTCACCCTCTTTTCTCTCTCTCTCTTTCTTTCATGTCCTGTCTCTCTGCCCGTTTTCCTTTACAACTTGTTCTTTTCACCAGGTTCGGCAGCCAAACTACAAAGCCGTAACCGAGATTAGGAAGGACCATCCTATTACATTTGGACATTTTGCTTCTCTTTCTCTCAGTCCGTCTGTCTGTCTGTCTGTCTTTTCTTTTGTTGCATCTGCCTGTCTTCCTCCCTCCTTTGCTCTAGCGCTATTCTTTAATGTCTCATCTCTCACACACAAAGGTTCAACCATCCCTCTCAGCCCCGCCTCTCCTCCCTCTCCTCCTGCCTCTACGGTCCTCAGACCCGCCTCTCTTCCCTCTCCTCCCGCCTCCACGGTCCTCAGCCCCGCCTCTCCTCCCTCTCCTCCCGCCTCCACGGTCCACAGCCCCGCCTCTCCTCCCTCTCCTCCCGCCTCCACGGTCCACAGCCCCGCCTCTCCTCCCTCTCCTCCTGCCTCTACGGTCCTCAGACCCGCCTCTCTTCCCTCTCCTCCCGCCTCCACGGTCCTCAGCCCCGCCTCTCCTCCCTCTCCTCCCGCCTCCACGGTCCACAGCCCCGCCTCTCTTCCCTCTCCTCCCGCCTCCACGGTCCTCAGCCCCGCCTCGCCTCCCTCTCCTCCCGCCTCCACGGTCCTCAGCCCCGCCTCTCCTCCCACCTCCATGGTCCTCAGCCCCGCCTCTCCTCCCACCTCCATGGTCCTCAGCCCCGCCTCTCCTCCCACCTCCATGGTCCTCAGCCCCGCCTCTGCTCCCACCTCCATGGTCCTCAGCCCCGCCTCTGCTCCCTCTCCTCCCGCCTCCACGGTCCACAGCCCCGCCTCTCCTCCCACCTCCATGGTCCTCAGCCCTGCCTCTCCTCCCACCTCCATGGTCCTCAGCCCCGCCTCTCCTCCCACCTCCATGGTCCTCAGCCCCGCCTCTCCTCCCACCTCCATGGTCCTCAGCCCCGCCTCTGCTCCTTGCCATCCTCCCCTTCTTCTCCTGTCCCAGGTCCCACCATTAGATCAATCATCTGTAGAGCTGTAACAGGCTATAGACTCTCCCGTATATTATGTCCCTATGGACATGCTGAATAATACAGCCTACACATACATATACACACACTGTATGCCATATACAACCTGTAATACACACACACACACACACACACACACACACACACACACACACTGTATGCCACATACAGCCTGTAACACACACACAAACAGACACACACGCTGTATGCCATACAGCTTGTAATACACACACACAAACACACACACACATAAACACAATATGTGTGTGTGTGTGTGTGTGTGTGAATGTGTGTATTTAAAACAATGCCCATTTGGAAAAGCATATATGGATGAAACATCTCTGCCTCATAAAACCTTTATCACAGGAAACAGGGGTTTTATGGTCAGACTAATTTAACCCTGTCGCTCGGCGTTTAGAGGAAGCTGCTCTCTGTAGTCCTTCATTTTATTTTTTGCGTATTGATCATATCCAAGCTTCAGATGGAGGAGGTGACCTTGACCACATTAGGAAAAGAGTTGAGACATGTGGGATTATATATCTTAAAAGTTTATTCCCCGAAGGACTAAACTGTTAACTGGAGTTTCTTTAGAGTGCTTGTGTTTTGGCTTGTACTATGTAAATATATGTTTGTGCATGGTGGTTTGACCTTGTTCTTTTCTTTTTTTCTTTGAGATTATGGTGATCATAAATGTTCTTTTATTCTGAATGCCTGTTAGGACTAAGTAACAGTACGTTGTTCGTTTCAATGTCCAAGCACCCTGCTCTTTGATTGTGACTTCCTCTGGCTTCTGACTGAAGGGTAATGTTAAGGCATGGGAATTGTAGCCACTGGTTATTGATTATTTAGTTCCTGTTTTTTGGGTATTTGAACAACAGTGCGAACACTATTCACTTCACCCCGAGTGAAGGCCATGTGCTGGAATATGCTAGTTACCAAACAAAATGAGGAACTTTCCATTCATCAAGTGCTGCTGGGTTTGCACTTTTCACAACCGCACGAGTGACACTGTCATCAACTGAGTCACATTCAATATCAGTATGAGCTGCAAAATGACAGCGCAGGACTCAGAAATGAGGATTTTACATTGATTACAGGTGCGTGTTATGATAGGAGATAGCTTCTTAAGAAAATGGCCTGCACTGGATCATGGGAAATGAGTGAAAATGTTTTTTTAAAAACCCAGCATATAGATTACATTACATTTAGATCCGGTTTAATGCCTCTTATAGGCATCTTCAAAAATGAAACATTTTACGTCTTCCTTCTGTGTAAATGTGGCTAGATTACTTCATGCTGTTTCGGCTAATATACCTTTTAGAGCTGAGTCCCTTCTATTCCTTGGCAATTGTAAGATATTGAGTCATAAAAATATATGCCTCAGAAATCAAAATTGAAAGCAGATGGTACAATACGCTGTGTATGTCTCCAAAGTGAACCAAAGTCCTTAGTTTAATTTTTGTTTTTATCCATATCTGTCAAAGCTCCAGTCAGACCCATTGCATTTGCATATTCTGTGCTGCAGCACACTGATTGGTCATTAGAGTTTAATGGTTTCGCTTTACGCATTCATTAAAGCGGTAAGCACAGTGAGGGTTGCCTGTCCCACTAGAGAGTCATTGTGCTTATTCCAGCACACATTAGATATATGTTCTCTGACAGGGATGGTCAAAATGTATTTTACCCAAAGTATCACTATACAACAACATAGTCACCAGCACAGAAGTCTATCACTACATAGCAACAAACCAGCACAGAGGTCTATGGACACAGTACAGAGTCACCTACACAGAGGCCTATCACTATACAATAACACAGCACAGAGACTGGCTCTAAAACTCTACCCCACTACAGAGAGGTACTCTACAGGATAAAAAGCCCAACTCAGTTTCTTAGTTCACCTGGGACTTCTTGTACCATAATTTAGGGTGGTCCTGTTAACTCATTCTCTGTCAGTCCCAGCACCTGGTTAATACCTGCAAAACATGTTGCCATGACAAACTCAAACTAATTTTAAATATACTATAAATAAACTATAAATAAGATGTCTAATCTTGCTAATCATGAATGAATTCCAATTGGGGCCCCTTAGGAATATACATTTTGGACCAAACTCATTGGTTCCTTTTCACTTCCATCCATATTATCTGGAATGTGCCATAGCTGGTCCAGGTCATGTTTTGGAAGTAGGGGCTACTTTATTGCCATTGGGATTCATGACTCTAGACAAGAAACCTTGTCCTGCAGATCAATTCTTGGGCCCCTCTTCTTCAAACTCTTTGTGCTTCCACCAGGCCAAATCCTTCAAAACAACAAAATAGATCATTGTATTTATGGAGAAGACATGCAGATTAATCTAGCTCACTCCTTAAATGATTATTCTATTCATCCTTTTTGTGTGTGCATAGAGCTTTTATCCAACCAGATGAGAGGAAGCATTCTAGAACTAAACAACCAGAACTGAACAACCAGATGAGAGGAAACGTTCTAGAACTAAACAACCAGATGAGAGGAAGCATTCTAGAACTAAACAACCAGAACTGATCAACAAGATGAGAGGAAACGTTCTAGAACTAAACAACCAGAACTGATCAACCAGATGAGAGGAAGCGTTCTAGAACTAAACAACCAGAACTGAACAACCACATGAGAGGAAGCATTCTAGAACTAAACAACCAGAACTGAACAACCAGATGAGAGGAAGCATTCTAGAACTAAACAACCAGAACTGATTAACCAGATGAGAGGAAGCATTCTAGAACTAAACAACCAGAACTGAACAACCAGATGAGAGGAAGCATTCTAGAACTAAACAACCAGATGAGAGGAAGCGTTCTAGAACTAAACAACAAGATGAGAGGAAGCGTTCTAGAACTAAACAACCAGATGAGAGGAAACGTTCTAGAACTAAATGACCAGAACTGATCAACCAGATGAGAAGAAGCATTCTAGAACTAAACAACCAGAAATGAACAACCAGATGAGAGGAAGTGTTCTAGAACTAAACAACCAGAACTGATCAACCAGATGAGAGGAAGCGTTCTAGAACTAAACAACCAGAACTGAACAACCAGATGAGAGGAAGCGTTCTAGAACTAAACAACCAGATGAGAGGAAGCGTTCTAGAACTAAACAACCAGATGAGAGGAAGTGTTCTAGAACTAAACAACCAGATGAGAGGAGGCGTTCTAGAACTAAACAATCAGAACTGAACAATCAGATGAGAGGAAGCGTTCTAGAACTAAATAACCAGATGAGAGGAAGCGTTCTAGAACTAAACAACCAGATCTGATCAACCAGATGAGAGGAAGCGTTCTAGAACTGAGCAACCAGATCTCAGTTTTACTTTCATTTTGGAATTTGGTGACGGGTTTTAGGATCTAATGTGCTTTATTATTTAATGCTGCTTTCCTTCTTTGTTTTCATATGTTAAACCCTTGAGGTGCTTTGCTGCTGCATAAATACACTTGCCCAAACTTACCTTTTTTAGGCAAGATATTTCTTTTCTATTTATTTTCTTTGTTATCTTATTTATTTTTCTTTGTTACTGCTGTGAGAGGCTTATGGGTCAGCAAAATCCACTGTTCTGTAGCTGAAATGATGAAGTGATGTTAGAAGGCAGTAGAAGTGATGCAAGAAGGAATGTATTCCACAAAATGAATGCGCCGAGCTAATAGTGCAGTACATTATGAGGGAGTCACACAGCTCGACGCTGACGCAGGCAATGCCCATATGTCAGCCTGGTATGGGGCAAATAATGTACACCCTGCATGAAAACCCAGAGCAATGTTTCACAGTTTAGCATTTCCCTTCTGTGGGCTCTCCTGTGTGTACGTGTGTGTGTGTGTGTTTGTGTGTGTGTGTGTGTGTGCGTGTGTGTGCGTGTGTGTGTGTGTGTGAGTGCGTGTGTGTGTGTGAGTGCGTGTGTGTGTGTGAGTGCGTGTGTGCGTGTGTGTGTGTGTGTGTGTGTGCGTGTGTGTGTGTGTGAGTGCGTGTGTGAGTACGTGAGTGTGTGTGTGTGTGTGTGTGTGCGTGTGTGTGTGTGTGCGTGTGTGTGTGTGTGTGTGTGTGTGTGTGTGTGTGTGTCTGTGTGTGTGAGACTAATGTATGTGTGTTACATAGTGCAGAAAATCACAGGCCTCTCCAACAAAGTCAGGTTTTAATTAAATTATGTAAGAGAGATCAGTCTAAGATGTTGGAATCGAATGTGGTTGTGCTAGATCATTTCCTGGGTAGTCGTAAATTTAGCTGCAGTGTGCAACTGCCCTGTGTATGCAGAGCTGTTAAAGTGCATTCAGATACAGGGACAGACTATCACAGCATACGTGTGTAATGAATATTTCCACTCAGATTGGATTTCCACACTGAAATAACAAAGATGCTGCATTATTCCTAAAAAACCCGATTAGGACTAGATATGAATTGCACTATGGCCTGAATTATAATCCCATCAGTAAAGTGGAAGCACCAGAAGGCTTCTGAATGCCTCCAGATTACCCAGGGGAGCACATTCCCTGTCTGCTGATGTACAGGACAGGAGTGTCTGCCGAATGCCGAATGTAAATGTACATGTAATGTAAACAGAAACTGATGTCACATTGAGAAACTGAGCAGTGAACTGTTTTCCTTTAATAAAGGTGAATAATCTACTCAAGTATATATAAATGTTAAAATGGGAGAACTCAAAATGGTCTCAAAAACACTCCTGATGTGGAGTTATCACTTAACTCTTTATTGGGATGCAGTTTGTCCCCTATATTAAAATAAATATTTTTGTCAAATAACTATGTCTATCACATTGACAGAATATTTCTTTGGATGCTGACTTCATAAGCATTAGTTATAAGTTTAGAATCCTCAGTACTGATTATGTGAGTGTAATTAGACACAATACCACCATATAGTGATTATATTATGGTGTAAATGTGATGTGTTCAGGTTACAATAGACTAAATGAGCACCTTGAGCGTATAGTAGCTAGTGGTGTACACTTTCCTTCAGACAGAGAGCAGGTAGCCTACTGCACACCGCTTACATTTCAGTGGATTTGATCAAATGAAAGCAATGAATGAAAACAAATGTCAGCAATTGGATGGTTCTTCTGACCAAGTTCATGGGAAACATCTTGGGCTATGTTCTGATTGGTTGGATGTTTGTTTATTGTGCAAGGCAGTTGGTGAATGTGAGGAAATGTTTTTGTGAGCTCTTCTACTGTGCGTGACAAGGCTGCACAGATTTAATGCCTTTGAAAAAGATTGTAATAGGGAGGTGTTGTGAGCCAAACTCCAGAAATGGAGCATGTATTTGTGTGTGTGTGTATGTGTGTGTGGGTAGGCCTAAGTGGGCAAAGTTTTGGTAAAGGTGGTGTTCACCCATCCTTCACTGATGGCTAGATGACAGACATAGAGAGTAGAGTGAAAGAGAGACCCAGAGGAGGGGACGTCTCTCGGGACAAAGAGAGACCCAGAGGAGAGGACGTCTCTCGGGACAAAGAGAGACCCAGAGGGGAGGACGTCTCTCGGGACAAAGAGAGACCCAGAGGAGGGGACGTCTCTCGGGACAAAGAGAGACCCAGAGGAGGGGACGTCTCTCGGGACAAAGAGAGACCCAGAGGAGAGGACGTCTCTCGGGACAAAGAGAGACCCAGAGGGGAGGACGTCTCTCGGGACAAAGAGAGACCCAGAGGAGGGGACGTCTCTCGGGACAAAGAGAGACCCAGAGGAGGGGACGTCTCTCGGGACAAAGAGAGACCCAGAGGAGAGGACGTCTCTCGGGACAAAGAGAGACCCAGAGGAGAGGACGTCTCTCGGGACAAAGATAGTGAGAACAGTGCCCGTAGCATGATATTTCCAAATGGCCAGGATGTGAATTCTTGGTGATGCATTCTGATATAAAGCTGAGAGGAGGGACAGACCTCACAGACCTATAGCCGCACTGCTTCATGTAAATAGTGCCTCATTACTGCCTGAACTCACTCAGTGAAAACACACACCTGCTATTTCTTACTCAAATGGATCATGTGATTGTCCAGGTGTGAGTCAAAGCCCAGCACACAGCTGGTGTGTCAGATGTCCTCTGGACACATGAGCTACGTGCAACCAGTCTTTAATCTGGGTTCACATGTCCTGATTTGCAATTCTTTCAGAGGACCTCATGCTTTTAAAATATTTACATGATAAAATATTTACATAATAAAATACAGCAACAAAAATTGCGCTACACAAGACTGACTAATTCAGAAAGAAAAAAATGCCTGTTTTAGCCTTTGGCTAGTCTGTTAACAGCATTTCCTTCTGCTGACAGCTCACATCAGCAGAAACACACACACACACACACACACGCACACACACACACACACTCACACACACTCACACACACACACACACACACACACACACTCACACACTCACACACACACACACACACACACACACACACTCACACACACACACACACACACACACACACACTAAATGTGCCATCTTAGGGCATTACATCTAAGGCATGATAGTGAAAGAGATTTGTTCATCTCTATATTATGTGCAGGCCAGTAGTTCTAAGCTAAACACGGTTTCTATAAAAATGTGATTATTTTTAGTCAGGCAGTGGAATACTGCGTCAGCCATGACATTACAACAGTAGTGGCCTTTCACTCAAATGATTAAAGACCCAGAACATACTAGCTCTCCCTGGGTGTCTTCTCTCTGTCCTGGCATGACTGCGTGAATATGATCACTGCTCTGGCATAAATTACTGTCTGGAGGATCCTTATGCCACAGTGTAATGTGGCATGGTAAACAATATAATAACCACCAAATAAACCAAACACACTTTAACATGGTACAGAGAATTCTATGTAACGGAACTCGGATTGGATTGTGAAGTTTGCTTTCCTGTGTGTTAAATTTTTAGGTTTTTAAAATATTGAAAGAGCCAAAACTTATCTTGCCAAAGTTTCTCTACACACTTTTTTAAAATGTATTTATTTATTTGTTTTTGTAATTGGATCATTTCAGCATGCACATCAATGAAGATCACTTCCATCTGAAATGCATCATGCAGAAGTATTGATCCCCTCATACGCCCACGGAGAGGAAGCCAAGTAGGTCATTGCTTCTCCACCCACAGGACCAGTGCACGAGCAGTACAGACACTATTAACCTTACACGCACAGTATCATATCACCTGCCACGGAAAAACTGAGCCCCAGACTTCCCAAGTTGGGATGTGGACCTGTGAATATGGAATAATCTGAGCAGAGTTTCAGAGTGAAAGAAGACAACTGCAAAACTTTCCGGAAGTCTGCCCAGACTGTCAGTGTTGTGATTATGTTACCCTGTCCAGCCAGTGCAGTTACCTGGACATTCCTGCCTGATTACCTAAGCTGGGCTCACCTGGCTGTACTCTCGGCCACAAAATGAAGCTGAAACATGGGATTAGGTTAGCCCAGAACTGCACTGTGTTCGGTGCTGTTTGTAGTTCATGATTTATAATTTAAAAAATACTAGGGTGTAGTATTTACTACGTAGTGCACTACAGCAAAAGATCTGGGACATTTATATGGTTGTTGAAAATAAACACAGTCTGAGTGTTACATGCACATTTTTGCATGTTTTCTGATTCAGCTGTGTGTGTGTGTGTGTGTGTGTGTGTGTGTGTGTGTGTGTGTGTGTGCGTGCGCGAATCTTGTCCGGCCATGTTTAATTTAAAAAGTGCATCAAGTGAGTCAGCTCTGTGAGTCAGGCTATGGTATCTTACATTGTGTGTGTGTGTGTGTGTGTGTGTGATAGTCTTTCTTGCTCTCTTTCTCTTGTTTGCTCACAAACGCACGCGCGCACACACACACAAACGCTCTGAATCGGCACGGACGTCGTGATCTTCCTTCTTCACTCCCTAAAAGCCATTAAAGAGCAGCAGGTCGAAAACAAACAGCCCAGACGCAACCAATCAGACGACAAAAGCAGACGGCCCCGCACTGCTCTGTGTTCACACCTGCAGCGCACCTGCTCCGCTCTCACCAATCCAAATCCAGTGTAAACAGAAGAACCAGTTCCACAAAGTCACAGCTACCTGGGCTCCAGTTCTGTGCAGCCCTACTGCACACACTACTGCAGCCTTCAGCAGGAAACGACGTGCTGATGATACTTCATTTATTTTGTTAACTTAACAAGGATATATTTAAACTAATGAACTATTAAAGCAAGATGTGCACATCTTCTCTTTCTTTGCCTTTCTCCATATTCACACATGCAATACATTTGCAATTCTATAGCTGGTATAGAACTAGTACGCACACCCTACACTAAGAACTACAATATTTCTTTAAAATATATGGCACTCATTGCTAAAAACATTTCGAAAAAGAGACCATCGCATGAGAGTCGACTGTGTGTTCTGGCTGGTCTGGTGGTCAGTGCACACGTTTGTTACCTACATGACTCGTTTGAGGTCAGACCTTTGCCTTTTCTACAAGGGTGATATAATCATTTAAAAATGTATGTGTTCTATTATAACCAATATTTGTGTAATTCCTAATCAGATATGCTTTTTTACAGACAGGTCTCTCTGGCACTCTGTGTTGTTGTGGGGGTTAACTTAAGACTGAAGCCCAGTGGTACATCCTGCTACACATCCTGGAGTGGGCAACACGATGCCTGTGTGGTATGCCACACAGGGCAGGAGCGGGGTAATAGAGGGGAAGCTGACTGCAGGTCTGTCGTCCAGCTGATGGAACCGAATCACCTGGGGACTGGTTTTACATGAGATACATCTGGGCTCTTTTACATGAGCTAGCGGAACAATCGTGGACATTGTGCATCGACTCTTACATAATGAATCGTGATAGGTGGGAGAAAACATCCTCAGCGCTAGTACGCATAATTATAGTGCAGAGCGGCGCTATGATAACAAATGAGTTTGGACCCTCCATCTCTGGACCCACCCACTTCCTCACAGCTTTTGTAAATTCATATTTCTCAGTATTTCCATTGATGATGGATTATCATTTCAACATTTTATGCATGCGCGTGCGCGCGCGCACACACACACACACACACACACACACACACACACACACACTATCATATGGTGTCACCTGCAGAGATCTGTGGTGGTTAAGTCAGTGATCTGGAAGTCATTCTGAGAAAATGAAAGCGTGAGTGGGAGAGATGACAGCAGTTTATCAATGTTCTGAGATAATGGAAACACATTTTATCCCCAGGAGAAGGATGTGTGTGTGTGTGTGTGTGTGTGTGTGTGTGTGTGTGTGTGTGTGTGTGTGTGTGTGTGTGTGTGTGTGTGTGTGTGTGTTCACATTAGTGAACAGGTCTGTGAATTCTTTCTCTCCTGGCTCTTTCTAAGTCATCACTGTCACCATTTTGCATTGAAGTTAAAGAATAACACACACATACACACACACACACAATTTCATAAATTCCTTCAGGATGGGTTTCCCTCATTTACTCATTTGGGAGATTTCATCACATGACTCATAACACACCAACAGAACTGCTCAGCTGCAGGAATTCTGTGTGTGTGTGTGTGTGTGTGTGTGTGTGTGTGTGTGTGTGCAGTAAATGCCATACTTAATAAACAATCCATTCTCCTGCAGGGGTGTCAAACTCCACTGGATGCACACAAAGAGGAAGGGATGGAGAGATTCAGGCAGGGAAACGTGAGTAAATGTGGCCAGTGTACGGCTGAGCCGAGGACATAAGCCTCTCAGTCAGGAAGAAACCCCCTGGTGATAAAATGCTAATCAGGAATAAAAAAGCAGCAGTAATAAGCAGACAATGGGCCATATTTCTCAGACATGTCTGACTGGGAGTGCTGATCCTGTGCTTCCACAATGGCCAATATTCAACATCGAAGATTCTTAATCGTGTTTATAAGGAGAACATAAGAACACACTTTTTAGACTCTCTTGCATAAAGCAACATATAGGGATATACAGGAACATATAGGGATATACAGGAACATATAGGGATATACAGGAACATATAGGCATATACAGGAACATATAGGGATATACAGGAACATATAAGTATATACAGGAACATATAGGGATATACAGGAACATATAAGTATATACAGGAACATACAGGCATATACAGGAACATATAAGTATATACAGGAACATACAGGCATATACAGGAACATATAAGCATATAAAGGAACATATAGGCATATACAGGAACATATAAGTATATACAGGAACATATAGGGATATACAGGAACATATAGGGATATACAGGAACATATAGGCATATACAGGAACATATAGGGATATACAGGAACATATAAGTATATACAGGAACATATAGGGATATACAGGAACATATAAGTATATACAGGAACATACAGGCATATACAGGAACATACAGGCATATACAGGAACATATAAGTATATACAGGAACATACAGGCATATACAGGAACATATAAGTATATAAAGGAACATATAGGCATATACAGGAACATATAAGTATATACAGGAACATATAGGGATATACAGGAACATATAAGTATATACAGGAACATATAGGGATATACAGGAACATATAAGTATATACAGGAACATACAGGCATATACAGGAACATATAAGTATATACAGGAACATACAGGCATATACAGGAACATATAAGTATATAAAGGAACATATAGGCATATACAGGAACATATAAGTATATACAGGAACATATAGGGATATACAGGAACATATAAGTATATACAGGAACATATAGGCATATACAGGAACACACAGGGATGTTCGGGGGCACATGAGACCGGCGTTCCCTGCGAAGCACAAGGACAACGCGGTTGCATGGCAGTTGTGGTCCCCTGTCCTCTCGACCTCGTGTGTGGCATGTACACCACGTCTAATGGAAGGGTCTGTCTAATTAATGATGTGCTGTTGTCTGTTAATTGTACCCTTTCTTGGCCTTTGTCCCATTATCTCAGTGGCAGAGAACTCACACACATATGCACTCACACACACAGGGCCACGCATGAAAGAGAAAGAGAGAGATTTATGTCCATGCATAAAGTTCAAATACAGTCTCTATCTGTAGCATATATACTAGTAATATATATCTCTTAATAGATAGATAGATAGATAGATAGATAGATAGATAGATAGATAGATAGATAGATAGATAGATAGATAGATAGATAGATAGATAGATAGATAGATAATAAATGTTTTTTAAAAAGGTCAAAGTTGACTTTCCTGAGGATTGAGAAATACAGAGAAGACTTTGAAGGCTTTCTGGAGCTTTCATGAGATCTCCATTCCTTTCTAGAGTGTCTTGATTTCCTATTTCCTAACCTGCAGCCATCTTGGATGATCAGCTCTTCTCCTGATGTTCAGCTCTTCTCCTGATGTTCAACTCTTCTCCTGATGTTCAGCTCTTCTCCTGATGTTCAGCTCTTCTCCTGATGTTCAACTCTTCTCCTGATGTTCAGTTCTTCCTTTTGTTCATTCTTGCATTATGACTCTCCTCTCCTGCGCCAGCCTGATCTCTGTTCTGCTCTGAATTCTTCTTTCATACTGTTTGTCCAACATCCTATTGAATTTCACTTTCTGCATGCATCTTGGATTCATTATTGAATGAATGAATGAATGAATGAATGAATGAATGAATGAATGATTGAATGAGGAAAAATGTGCTTCCATTTTGAGTGTCACAAATACATCCCAACATGTAGGTCATTTTTAATGAACTCTATGTCGAACTCTGTGTCAAACTCCACATTCCTCCTGTTTAGGACCTTTGACGGTTTGGGGTCTTTATTTATTTCTCTGGGTTTATGCTTACGTGTTCATTTTGTACTCTAAGTGCCGTCATTTATCTGTGATATGCAGAAGGGTGTCTCTTAAATATCCCCCTAACCATCAAGATTCAGGTCCATGCAGCACAAATCTCAACCATGAGCCCACTACACACAGTCTCTCAGCATGAATGTGCATCCTCATCGTTATCCAGTTCTGTCTGTGAGCTGTGAGAGAGAGAGAGAGAGAGAGAGAGAGAGAGAGAGAGAGAGAGAGAGAGGGAGAGAGGGAGAGAGAGAGAGAGAGCGAGAGAGAGAGAGAGAGAGAGAGAGAGAGAGAGAGAGAGAGGGAGGGAAGGGGACGAAGAGAGAGAGGGGAGGGGCGATCATAGAATTCATCAGGTTTAAAAGCCTGTCTTGCTTTATTAGATTTACTCCAGAATCCATAAATTTGTGTGTGTGTGTGTGTGTGTGTGTGTGTGTGTGCGTGTATGTGTGAGTGTGTGCGTGCATGTGTGTGTGCTTGCGTGCATGTGCGTGTGTGTGTGTGTGTATGTGTGTGTGTGTGTGTATGTGTGTGTGTGTGTGTGTGTGTGTGCGCGTGTGTGCGCGTGTGTGCGCACGCGCATGTGTGTGCGTGTGTGTGTGTGTGTGTGTGCATGCATGCATGCCTGTGTGAATGATTCTGTGCTTTGTCATGGGCTTGGCAGTTTTGCAGTAACAGCAGGCAGAACCATTATAGTTCACAAACACCAGAACATCACTGCTGCTCAAAGCAGGGTTATTAACTTACTGGGCCACAGGGTGTGCTGGGGGGAGGAGCTAGGCCACAGGGCGTGTTGGGGGGAGGAGCTAGGCCACAGGGTCTGCTGAGGGGAGGAGCTAGGCCACAGGGCGTGCTGGGGGGAGGAGCTAGGCCACAGGGTGTGCTGAGGGGAGGAGCTAGGCCACAGGGTGTGCTGGGGGGAGGAGCTAGGCCACAGGGCGTGCTGGGGGGAGGAGCTAGGCCACAGGGCATGCTGGGGGGAGGAGCTAGACCACAGGGCGTGCTGGGGGGAGGAGCTAGGCCACAGGGCGTGCTGGGGGGAGGAGCTGCAGGCTGCCTGGCCCTGAGCCAGCCAGGATGAGATCCTGTAAGGGACCGGGGACAGCGAGGTTCCTGTAGGGGACGGGGGAAAGCCCTGAGATCTCTGCATCCCTTCTGAAGTCTGATGAGCACAAAACTAGTGTAAAATGTATTTGGTTGTGGACATGGACACTGGCAGTCGCAGGTGAAATCAAAATACGTGCAGGATGAATTTTCTCTTATTTTAACTGAATGAATTAATTAATTTATTAATTAACATATGAATGAATGAGTGGATAATTAATTCATCTTAATTAAGGTTTGATTAGCAGAATGAAAGTTTTGCTGTTTGAAGTTTCATTGGCATATCCCAGCATATTAGATCCACATATTAGATTCAAAGTTCATTATTTACTATGCTGGCTATGCAGGCTTGATATTTGAAGAATTTGCAGCAATGTGGATATCTTCCCAATCAGCATCTGAAAAGGAAATATTTCCATTTCAATGGCTAAATATCACTCTCTTTCTCACACAAGCCCCACACACCAACACACAAATACAACATCACCTCTCCCACACACATTTGAATTGCTGTCTTCATAGTCATTTTCATTGAGCTTCTTTAGTGTAGGTAAACAGTGCCTAAACATAAGTGTAAGATTAGTCTTACACTTAATTTTACATGTAATCCTAATCTCATGTATCATACTTTTGGTGCTTGTAGTTTTTTTATTTTATATTTTGTGGAAAACAAAAGAAAATCTTAATGAGCAGCAGAAAAAATGTCAGAATTTTAAACACACACACACACACACACACACACACACACACACACACACACACACACACACACACACACACACACACCCGGCAAACTCAGTCAGCATGTGAAAGAGATCTGTGAGAGGGGATTTTATCCCTTTATGCAAACTCTTAACTGTGCCAAAGACCTACAGCAGGATAATTTAATTAGACTGGAGGACAGTCAATACATTATTCCATTATTCATGCAGCCTAGCAGATAAACCAAGAAGCATGAAGGAGAGAGAGAGAGAGAGAGAGAGAGAGAGAGAGAGAGAGAGAGAGAGAGAGAGAGAGAGAGAGAGAGAACGAAAGAAAGATAGATTGATAATCAGAAAGAGACAGATAGACACACACAGGCAGATAGATAGATAGATAGATAGATAGATAGATAGATAGATAGATAGATAGATAGATAGATAGATAGATAGATAGATAGATAGATAGATAGATAGATCGATAGATCGATAGATAGATAGATAGATAGATAGATAGATAGATAGATAGATAGATAGATAGATAGATAGATGGGTCTCTCTCTCACACACACACACACACACACACACACACACACACACTGCCTACTAGAGAGAACAGGCAATTAATGTCAGTGTCAGAAGTAATCTATTATCAGATGAGTTAACTGGAGTTGACAGAGGAGTGTGGGTTACCACATGAATACCACATCAATACACTCGTTCAACATCATCTCTCATCTCTCTCCCTCTCTCTCTCCCTCACTCTCTCTCACTCTTTCTCACTCACTCTCTCACTTTCTTATTCTGTCTCACTGTCACTCACTCTATCTATCTATCTATCTATCTATCTATCTATCTATCTATCTATCTATCTATCTATCTATCTATCTATCTATCTATTTATCTATCTATCCTTCACATAAGTCAGCTGCAATGAAAATCGATTTTCTGTATCTGATTTTTGTGTTTTGCCTGTAAATGGTTCATGGATGTTTGTATGTGTTTACTGTTGAACTGATTTCAACAGTGTAGTTTTTGGCCAGTGTAGTTTGCCTGCAGAAAACTGAACCTAAATTATCCTGCTATAAGTCTTTGGAATAGTTAAGAGTGTCCCTAGATGGATAAACTCTCTTCTTAAAGATCTCATTCACAGGCTGATCAAATTTGCTATTAAGTTCTCTCTCTCTCTCTCTCTCTCTCTCTCTCTCTCTCTCTCTCTCTCTCTCTCTCTCTCTCTCTCTCTCTCACTCTCTATCTCTCTCTCTT
>NC_137504.1:2965000-2975000 GCF_041902795.1 Electrophorus electricus
TGAATTTGTTTCTTTTGATTCGGACCAGTTGTAAAACCTCTGTGGCAGTGAGAGGTGGAGGTGAGTCCCAGCCGCACATTCCACTCACTGGGACAAACGCCGAAGCCAAAAACAGAAACATTGAATTTGACAAACACTGTGTTGATATAATGTTCAACAGGAACTGTTGAAAAATATCACAGATCTGAATTAAGCCAATTTATATTATTATTTAAAATCTAAAATGGTTTCTTAATATTGTCTATATCTAAAATGCTCCAGACTCCTGTCACTATAAAGCTCTGGAACGATGAGAGCTGAATAATGAATAGGGTTTTCTTCAGTAGCCTTCCCACTGAGTTCACTAACACATACAAACCTGTGCTCTGTCAGGACAGATCGAACAAAACATCACACACACTCACAAACTCTCTTACGCACTCACACACACATAAACACAAGTACAAAGGAAAGTTGAAAATAGTCTGGGACAAATAACTGGAAGACTGGAAGAACCACCCTGAAAATACCAACTCAGTGAACACAGCTTGGACATAAAAATGTGAAAGATTGTCTGGAAACCTTGTGTACTTTACTACAATTCTCAATCTCTCTCTCTTTACACACACACACACACACACACACACACACACACACACACACACACACACACACACTTCCAGCCACCAAGACAGTGAGTGAACCACACAGACATGCACATACACACGCACAAACACACACACCTGCACATGCACACAAATAGAACCATTTATCACAGCTGTGATTGTAAAAAGTAATATATTTAGTTTTATCTTTAGAGTATTATCTTTAATATCTTTAGAGTATTATCTTTAGAGTAATAGCTTTAGAGTATTACCTTTAGCATATTATCTTTAATATCTTTAGAGTAATATCTTTAGAGTATTATCTTTAATATCTTTAGAGTATTATCATTAGAGTATTATCTTTAGAGTAATATCTTTAGAGTAATATCTTTAGAGTAATATCTTTAATATCTTTAGAGTATTATCTTTAATATTGTTAGAGTATTATCTTTAGAGTAATATCTTTAGAGTATTATCTTTAATATCGTTAGAGTATTATCTTTAGAGTAATATCTTTAGAGTATTATCTTTAATATCTTTAGAGTATTATCTTTAGAGTAATATCTTTAGAGTATTATCTTTAATATCTTTAGAGTAATATCTTTAGAGTATTATCTTTAATATCTTTAGAGTATTATCTTTAGAGTAATATCTTTAGGGTATTATCTTTAATATCTTTAGAGTATTATCTTTAGAGGGGTTTCTTTAGTCTGGTCTCACTCTATTTATCCTTTTAAATGGTTATTCCTAACCATGTTCATTGATCCTTTTGTAATCTTTTTAAGTAAGTTGAGTGATGATTTGGCAATACGGTAGCTAATGCACAGCATACACTGTGCAGACAATGTGTACTGATTGTGTGTGTTGTGAGAGATACAGAGCTGTCAAAGCTTGAAACAGAAAGCACTTGTGTGTGACATCAGAAGAAAGTGGTTCTGCCCTTGATTTAGGACTCATCATGTCTGTGTGTGTGTGTGTGTGTGGGTGTGTGTGTGCGTACGTGCGTACGTGCATGCGTGCGTGTGTGCGTGTGTGTGTGTGTGTGTGTGTGTGTGTGTGTGTGTGTGTGTGCGCCCATGCTCTATTGTGTTTTACGTCTTCCTCACACATGGAACATTAGTAGTAGTATCCAATCAGCAGTGCCATGACTTCTATTGTGAGGGTCTCATCTTCCCTATCAGCTCTGCCCCACCCTGGTGCAGATAGCTCTGCACACCCATGCTACTGGAACTGGAGCTCCCTTTGCACAACATACTGACCGTGGGCTGTGCGTCTCCACACCCAGGGTCTGACCCGGAGGAGAACGTTAGAAGCAGACCACAGTCTGGGTCTGCTGCTAAAATAGAGTACACAAGGGACAGGTGTAAGCAGTCAATCATCAGGTGATTAGGTTGCGAGCCACCTGTGTGTGTGTGTGTGTGTGTGTGTGTGTGTGTGTGTGTGTGTGTGAGTGAGAGAGAGAGACAGTGGGCGTGTCCCTCGAGAGATGTGCACATCAGGAAGTCTTTTTTTCTCTGCGTGAACTAATTATACAAACTGAGCAAAGTTTAATGAGCAAATAACATTACCTCACAGTCTCTGATGAGCTGAAATCAAAACATTTCTCACTGTTAGTGGGGAAAAAGAGAAGGTGGAGAATGTTGTCATGGCAGTTTACAGGATGGGAAGTCCTGAACCCCAGAACCAACACTCAGCACTGCGCCTCGTAATGGAAGGCGTATAAATAACCACAGAGGCGGGTGAAATGCGCAGGGCTGTGATTGGCTCTTGGAGAGTCTCAGGCTGCAGCTGTGGTCAGAACAGGAGGGTTCATCACAGAACCTCCACACAGAAAGACTGCAAAGTGAGAAGATTAGCCTGAGCCTGACCTTCAGAGAAGTGATCAAGTAGATGGGACTGATAGCTCTCTTTCTCCATCTCTCTCTCTCTCTTTCTCTCTCTCTCTCGGTTGCATGGCTACTGCATTACTCATTGCACAGTTCATTGGCTTAATACAACTCTAAAACGTGTGGATCAGCAGGGTGGTAGTGGTGCTGGCAAATTAAGTTCAGACTGTGGGCCTGCAGTAAGGGGATGTACTGGGATGTACTGGGATGTACTGGGATGTACTGGGATGGTAATATTAGGCTACAGGCCGTTACAATTGCCAATAACCTTCACGTGTGTTAATGCTTGGACATCAGTTTCTGTTATACAGAAACATCTTAACGTGTTTTTAGCATATAACAACCACACGGTAGATAATGGCTTGTAGTCCATAGGCGAGCATGTCTAGCCCTGATGCGTCTCTTGTGTGCTGAGCGTGGAGAGTGCACTGGCTCCTCTGAGTGTGTTAGTGCACGGCTAACTCAGCTGGATTAATATTCAGTGAGTGGTGTCTTGGGTACAGTAGATTATATCAGGCTTCACTGAGATGGAGCAGCATATGTCCCTGATAGGTCATTTCTGCTGAAGTGGTTGCATCCGTGTGTGTGTGTGTGTGTGTGTGCGTGTGTGTATGTGTGTGTATGTTTGAATGCAGGGATTTGTATGCTCTCTCTCTCTCTCTCTCTCTCTCTCTCTCTCTCTCTCTCTCTCTGTTTCTGTCTCTGTTCCTCTCTCTCTCTCTCTCTCTCTCTCTCTCTCTCTCTCTCTCTCTCTCTCTCTCTCTCTGTCTCTCTCTGTTTCTGTCTGGGTTTCTCTCTCTCATTCTCTCCTTCCATTCTCTCTCAGCTGCTGTCAGCCTGTAATGGATCACCCACCTTCCCATCCTGCCTGCACAGCCTGATAACACAAGCCCAATTTTGTGGCTATCAGCCACCACCATCATATGAATGGGGTGTAGTGGGGGTGGGGTAGGGGTAGGGTGGGGTAAGGTTTTATAAGAGAGAGAGAGAGAGAGAGAGAGAGAGAGAGAGAGAGAGAGAGAGAGAGAGAGAGAGAGAGAGACAGACAGAGAAAGAGAGAGAGAGAGAGAGAGAGAGAGAGAGACAGACAGAGAAAGAGAGAGGGAGAGACAGACAGAGAGAGAGAGAGAGAGAGAGAGAGAGAGAGAGAGAGAGAGAGAGAGGGAGGGAGAGAGAAACAGACAGACAGAGAGAGGGGGGGAGAGAGAGAGAGAGAGAGAGAGAGAAAGAGAGAGAGGGAGAGACAGACAGACAGACAGACAGACAGACAGAGAGAGAGGGCGAGAGAAAGACAGAGAGAGAGAGAGAGCGAGAGACAGACAGAGAGAGGGAGAGAGAGGGAGCAGGGTAGGGTGAGAGATTGATATAGAGAGACATTGGAGTTTGTGTGTTTCCTTGAAGTCGGGGATATCGTCAACAATCACATTTCTTTCCTTCAGCACAAATTAGCATTTTTATTAGCATATCTCAAAGAGTTGAGTAGATTTATTGAGTGTAAGTGTTTGTGTTTGTGCTTGTGTGTGCGCGTGTGTTTGTGTGTGTGTGTGTGTGTGTGTGTGTGTGCTTTGTGTGTGTATGTGCTTCTGTGTGTGTTGTTTTTGGTGTGGAGTGACCGATAACTCCGATCTGTGTCGTTTGCACAAATGTGCATCAAAGAAAACAGGTAGAATATAAACATCATAAACTAGTTGTTCTTACTCAAAATCCAAAACCTGTGCAGGTGATTATTATGAAGCCAGTTTAAAGACAATTTGTTGCTGAATTGATTAAAAAGGTGATTGGCCAAAACTGATTGAGTAACAACTCCTCCAGCCTGTAATGTCCATGTTCTGAAGCTCCCAGAAGGTTTCATTGGTTCGTGCTGTGGAAGGGCACGTTCTGAATGGCACCTGTTTCCACGCCAGCTCCTTTAGGATTAGCAGATGGTGTTTGAAAACATTGACTGACAGATGGAAAAATGAATCACAATGGTCAGAATGAAGGTGTCAGTGGACAAATAAGCATGGGAGCTGAGTAATGTCTTTAGAAACTGCAGAGTGTAGTGAAAACAAGATGAAGGGCGTGGCCGTAGATGAAGGGCGTGGCCTAGTGTAGTGAAAGCAGGATGAAGGGCGTGGCCGTAGATGAAGGGCGTGGCCTAGTGTAGTGAAAGCAGGATGAAGGGCGTGGCCTAGTGTAGTGAAAGCAGGATGAAGGGTGTGGCCGTAGATGAAGGGCGTGGCCTAGTGTAGTGAAAGCAGGATGAAGGGCGTGGCTGTAGATGAAAGGCATGGCCTAGTGTAGTGAAAGCAGGATGGTATAGATGAAGGGCGTGGCTGTAGATGAAGGGCATGCTCATAGTTGAAGGGTGTGGCCTCACACAGCCATAACTCCTCTTAGAAAGAGAGCTGGAAATGCATACTTGCTCTGCTTTCCTATGTGTGCTGTTAGGAATTTGTGTGTGTGTGTGTGTGTGTGTGTGTGTGTGTGTGTGTGTGTGTGTGTGTGTGTGTGTGTGTGTATGTGTGTGTGTGTGTGTGTGTTCTCAACCAGATTGGGCTCTAAGCTACAGTATCAGAGGGAATGGATCTATCTAAATAAATAAATGTCTGGGTCTGTTTCCCATATCCTAGTATTCTGTCTCCATCTGTGACTTAACTGAACATAAGGAGTGTGTCTTATAGAAGCACTGATTGAATCAGTGCTGTGTATCTCATTCCTTACAGCGGTCAATACCACTGCACAGTCAGCAGGGAGTAGGGAGATCCCCAAAACATCTACTCCCAATTTGACTAATTAGTCTTAATTAGAAAGTCATGCGTATATTGTGGGGGGTTTCTGCTTCGGTGCTGAATGGAGGTTATTCCAGGGTGGTTGCCAGGTCATGCATGGTGAAGCGTTTTATGCTCTCTTCAACTGCTGCCTGTTTTCTGTGTTCTTTCATCCACTCTGCCTTCCAAATGATAAAGCCAAAGCGTAAAGTCAATAAAACAAAGATTTATGACCTTTATGACCTTTTTGGGGGATTGACGTCCCATTTCTCTAAAGGTAACAAATCTGCTCTGTAACCAATTTCTTTCTCTCTCTTTTTCTCCCTCTCTTTCTCTCTCTCCTCCATGTCTCTCCCCACCCTTCCCTCTCTTTCCCTCCTCTCTCTCCCTTTGTTGCTTTTCTCTCTCTCTCTCTCTCTCTCTCGCTCTCTCTCTTGCTCTCTCTCGTGAATTGTAATTAACAACTAAAGTGATTAACAGAATAGTCACCATGAAAAGTGCTAAAACTGTGGAGAAAGAGAGCAAAATATAAAAGAAAAATAAAACATGTATAAGAAAGATTTGCGTATACTTAGCATAACCTCTCAAACACTCACGCACACACATTCAACAACGCACTTTTATACATACGTGTGATGACATATCTCTCCTGCTGCCTCCCTCCCTCTCCCCTTCTCTCTCCCTCTCTCCTTCTCTCTCTCCCTCTCTCCTTCTCTCTCTCCCTCTCTTCCTTTTTATTTATGCAGGTAGCATTGTGTACCTGGGGATGATGGTGGGAGCATTTTTCTGGGGTGGGCTGTCAGACAAGGCCGGCCGACGACAATGTCTGCTCATCTGCATGTCCGTGGATGCTTTTTTCGCCTTCCTGTCCTCCTTCGTACAGGGCTACAGCACCTTCCTCTTCTGCAGGATGTTCTCGGGCTTCGGGTGAGTGCTTGGCCCCGTCATTGGATAAAATCCGGCCATGCAAATTATGAAGGCTTAGCCTCATTTTCTTGTAATAGAGGTCAGAGTTGTGACCCATGCCCTAAAGGAAAAAGGTTAAAAGTTAGAGACCTGTAGGAGTCAGCCAATGAATTGTCATCACACCTACCTAAATAAAGCACAGTTCCAGTTCAGGAGAGTCATTCGCCAAGTCGTAGGAGGCTAACCCTTCAGATTATGGCAATATGACATGTTACAGTTTGGGTTTCTAAGGTAAGTAGGTTTTAATATAGATGTAGGATCAGTTTGTAACCTTTAGAGTTAATGCATCAGTCAGAATTGATGTATTGGATCACCACTGGCAGACAAATGTCCAGAGACACATTTAACATTAATAATCTGCATAAATTCAGCCTTATACCACTGATTGTGTGTGCTTGTAGTGTGCATTCCCTTAAGGAACACAGCAATGTTTCAGAAACCTGCTGTGTTTGCATATTTCTGACGTTCTTGTGTTGTGACGGCTCTTCTCTGGGCAGCCGGCGGGGGGTGTGTGCATCTGCTGGGTGAAGCTCTTTAATTAACCTCCTACCCAGAGCTGTGTTTCTCATTTAATTCTAGAGTGTTCTTTTACAACACATTAGGGAACAGTTTGGTGTTTGATTGGACTAAGGCAGACGTTTGACCTCATTTTGACCTCAGGTGCTAACCATGGCAATAAGGGTCCACTGATGCCCTGTGGGGTCTGTGTTCTTAGAGTAACAGACACACATACACACACACACACACATGTGCGTACACACACACACACACACACACACACACACACACACACCCTCACATCTTGTACAACTTTCAATCTGGCTCCATACTGAGATAACGACTCCTCTGTGGATGTCGCAATTTCAACCAGACCACACACTCTTTCTGTCTACTGACCTGTCTGTCTCTCTTCCACTTGCTTTCTCTCTTTCTCCTTCTCTCTCTCTCTCTCTCTCTCTCTCTCTCTCTCTCTCTCTCTCTCTCTCTCTCTCTTTCTGCCTGAGGCTCAGTTAAGTTAATAACAGATCATGCCTTTGTATTGCCAAAGCTTGGCTTACATGGTATGAAGGTATTAAAGAATATTAATACAACAGCAATAATACTACTATAATAACACAACAATAATTCTAATATAACTCTCTTTTTCTCTGTCTGTCTCTCACTTTTCTCTCTCTCTCTCTCTCTCTCTCTCTCTCTCTCTCTCTCTCTCACTTCTCCTCCTTTTGATGTCATGTCTCACTTGAGTTATGGTCTAGTGCTAGAAGGTTAAAACAATTGAGTGGTCAGAGTTCCACTACAGAGACACTACAGACACTACAAAGGGGGGGCAAGGCAGTGTGAGAGAGAGACAGCGTGAGGGAGAGAGACAGGCAGAGGGAGAGAGACAGCGTGAGGGAGAGAGACAGCGTGAGGGAGAGAGACAGCGTGAGGGAGAGAGACAGCATGAGGGAGAGAGACAGGCAGAGGGAGAGAGACAGCATGAGGGAAAGAGACAGGCAGAGGGAGAGAGACAGGCAGAGGGAGAGAGACAGCGTGAGGGAGAGAGACAGGCAGAGGGAGAGAGACAGCGTGAGGGAGAGAGAGCGTGAGGGAGAGAGACAGGCTGAGCAGGGAGCTTTATTGCTTTATTGCTAGAGGGTCTTGCAGTGTGTTGATTTTCAGCAGTGCTGCATCATCAGTCCCAACCCCCATAGCTGAGGTCATCACAGAGGGCAGAGGTCATTCTGAGTCACTGACCTAATAAAAGACTAAATTCACAGTATTTACTAGGTGCAAATTCTACATTTACTATGTGTAAATGTTAAATTCAAAAATTGCAAAGTGATGAAGGAAGATATCTTTTTATCCTTTTGTGATACACTAATGTTCTTCTGTGGCTGGAAACCCATAAGGCGCGCGCGCACACACACACACACACACACACACACACACACACACACACACACACACACACACACACACACACACACACACACACACACACATATTAGCTCCTCATGGTGAACCATACTCACCTGTACAGTTAGCAAATCCTAACTATAAGTGAGATGTGGACAGGAATCGAGGGAAGAGCAAAAACAGAAAATAAATATTAAATAATAAATCAAGAATAAACAGGTCAACGGTGTGGCACACACTGCTTCTCTGAAGTAGACGAGTCTAACACACTCTGTTTGGAATGTTTCGGCTTCTTGTGTGATTGGTTACCCGTAATTCCGTGCAGGATTGGCGGGGCGGTGCCTATCGTGTTCTCGTACTTTGCGGAGTTCCTGGCGCGGGAGAAGCGCGGCGAGCACCTGAGCTGGCTCTGCATGTTCTGGATGATAGGCGGGATCTACGCCTCTGCTATGGCCTGGGCCATCATCCCTCACTACGGTGAGTGACAGTCCCTTCAACCAATCAAATAGCGTCGTCTTCATTTATACATATCGCCACATGTTGTTTGGTGACGCTTTTGAACCCTGATTTTGCCAAGTCGAATCGCAGCTTTGATCACAGATTGGGTAGGCCAAAGCATGGAGCGGAATTTGGACTCGAACGTGTCTCTTTGTATTGGTGTGTTGGTTAGTTGCAACTCTAACTAAAATATGTTTGGACAAAAATAAATGAGCAGGTCGTGACGTGTCTCAGTTATCGCGAGTCCCACGTTGATGTCCTGGATTTTGTATTTCACATCAGAATTGTGCAGCATGAGTTTGCTTTATAGAAGAAGGCAATTAAACATTGCATCATCGTTACGTCTCCATGACTACGGCATTCAACAGGATTTGCGGGATTGGTGTGCATTTGAAATCCACTCCTCTTCATCAGTCACTAAAGCCGAGGCCCTTTTTCCAGGTGAAACTGCTCTGTGTGACTGCCAAGGTGTTTACGGACCAGTGTCCAATCATCACAAAGAACGGGGGACGGCACAATCAAATCATTAAAGGTGTACTTTAACAAAACAAAAGCTAATCCCCTTTATGGCAGAATAATCCCAGGCAGAAGGGGTGGTTATCTTTGAGTTGTTAAAGAGATTACGATTCATCAGGGGAAGAGTAGAGAAGGAGGGATGTGGTCTCACAGGGAGTATGGGCGAGAGAAAGAGGAGAAAGAGGGGAGGAGAGGTCATTGGAGGGGAGGGGGGAGGGGGAGAAAAGGGAGCACATGATTAATGTGGGCTGTGGTGAGGATATTTAAGGGGTGAAAACAGACAATACCAGTTGTGAGTGAATACAGAGAGGTGAGAAAAGAGAGAGAGAGAAAGAGAGAGAGAGACTGAGAGAGAGAGAGACCCAGAGAGAAAGACAGAGACAGGGGGAGAGAAAGAGAGAGACCACGTAAAGCATTAAAGGGAGAAGAAGTGAAACAAAAGGAGTGAATAAAAGGGAGGGAGAGAAAGAAAGTAGAGAAGGAGAGATGAAAGGGGTGGGATAAAACAGAGGAGAGAGAGAGATATAGAGCACCAGGGAGAAAGAGGGATGGAGAGAGAGAGAGAGAGAGAGAGAGAGAGAGAGAGAGAGAGAGATAAAGGGAAGTAAAGAGGAAGAAAAGACAGGAGGGGAGCGAGTTAGCAGTCTGCAATTCATCACTGACACGACTCAGGAAATAAGAAGAGAAAAGGGAGAGAGATAAAAGCATGATGGAAGGATGTAGGCGGAGGAGTGGAGCCCTCTCCATCACTCTCTCCATCACTCCCTCCATCACTCTCTTCCACTTAATCAGACCTAATTAGTTTTTCTCCTTCATCCTGACCTGGAGTTCTATAAGACCTCGAGGCTATACAGCTATACAGTCCCAGCTGCACCAGTCTGGTATACCTCTTCTGGACTGG
>NC_137504.1:2985000-3062500 GCF_041902795.1 Electrophorus electricus
CTCTGGAGAGTAGAAAAGTAGCCATTATGTTATTAGCAGAGTATACAATTCTAGAAACACCTAAGCGATCACTCCATGATGTAATCTCTACGTGTGCAGCAGTCATTCCGTTCCAGAGTTTGCTGATTACCGACAGGTGCACTTCATTCTAATTAATATAATTATGAGGTGCTTATTACGTGATCCTCTGAACCAAATTGTCTTTAACGAGCAAAGACTGGCGTAGAGCAGGCTAACATACAAAGCTGTGAAAGTCAGAGTTATTCCCCCAAATATTGATTCATGAAATAAAGTTCTTTATATTGCATGCTTTGGATTTTTGATCATTTGTCATTTTCTGCAAATAAATGCTCTAAATAATATTTTTATGGGATAAAATTTAAAAAAAAGAAATTTTATTCAAACACACAGTAGTAAAGCCAGACAAATTGATAACTTTGGTCTCTTCATTTTCCCCAGACCTTTAACATTTTTAAATAGTGCTCTTGGTTTGGCATTATACATCTTTCCCAGTCACTGCTTTGCCTTTTCCTTTGAAGGAGATGGGGAATAAGTGTGCGCTACGTTCAGTGAGAGCTGCCTGATGTCCAGGCTGCAGAGGGACCTCCTACACAAAGATTTACTGCCCCGTTCTCTCACTGCTGCTTATTTATGTAAGGACAGCGTAGCCGCTGTGTTACACAGACTCAGTGATCTCTAAGACACTCCCTACAGACACGTTTAGGACATAATTCTTCCACTCCCTCTCTCTCTCTCTCTCTCTCTCTCTCTCTCTCTCTCTCTCTCTCTCTCTCTCTTTCACGGAGTTGCGCGGAGCAGACACAGCGGAGGAGACGGCCAGGCGTTGCGGATTGTTAGTGGCCCCTAAAACCCTTTCTAATGTTAAATGACCAGGTGTTCTCTGGGTCGGGAGAGGAGAAGAAGCAAGAGGGAGCTTTGTTGACTTCAAACAAAGCTCAGCAGCCAATGGGAGTGCAATGCCAGGCTGGGGGAGGGACACCATTAGACGGAAAGCGTGTACTGGTGAGCCCATGTTTAGCACAGGTTCAAGGAGGATTGAGATTGTTACTGGTAGATTCACTGCACTGGGCACTGAGGGAGGCAGACCAAGAGGACAGTCCGGGACAAGGCCGTGGTAGGTTTGAGCTGACTAAGACTCCAGCCATACCCAAAACAACAACATTACACAGAATACATGCCCATCACTGCCATAGAGAGTGTATTCACAAGGCCTTATGGGAAATGTATGCCATATACCACCAGAAATCCCAACATGCCATTTGTTAGACGGGGGGGGTATGAATTTGCTGCCAGTGCAAAAAGAACAAAGTAGCCTGTTGATGGATGTGCTAAAACACATCAAATCTATTTGCAAAGAGAATACAGAAGGATCTTCTCCCAGAATGATGCCTCCTTGGTTTACGAGGGAACAGAGACATGTAAAATTAAATCATCCTTGCAATGACTACACTTACACTTCAAATAAGGCCCTTCCTGTGTTTGTTTGTCAGAGGAAGGAGTCTTGATAAGTTTCAAGTATCACGGTTGCTGCTGTGTAGTTTCACCAGGGAACTGGAGAAGAGAAAAGTATTGATTGGCTGCGCAGAGGATGTGTCAGGAACGATGTCAATAAATCGGGCCTTGTGCTCTCTGTGGTTATTTCAGCCACTTGATAACAAATGGCCGAGTTCTATTTGAAAGCTGCTCCTCCTCCCTATATGTAACCGGTGGAACCCATTGTGCTAAAAAAAGGATATTTCAAAAGGTAAAAACAAGCGCATAACATGTAAAGCAGCAGGAATAATCCCAATTTCTCACACGCAGATATCGATGACTCGAAATTCTTTGGCTCATTGGTGGTCAACAGTACGTTCACACACAATAAGACGGGTTGCCAGATCACGTTCGATGATGACTACAGCGCATACTGGGTCTATTTCATCAACTTCCTCGGAACGCTGGCCGTTTTGCCGGGCAACATAGTCTCCGCCCTCCTCATGGACAAAGTTGGGCGGCTGAGCATGCTGGGTAAGCAGATCGATCCTGGAACACAGTAGTTAAGGTACTGGACTTGTAATCAGAAGGTTGCCAGTTCAAGCCACCACTGCAAAGTTGCCACTGTTGGGCCCCTGAACAAGACCCTTAACTCTCAACTGCTCAAGTTGTACTCAGTCATACTTGTAAGTTGCTTTGTATAAATGTGATAACTGTAAATGTAAAAAAAATGTCAGAAATAGCCTACTGAACTCTGTATATACTGCATACTGGCCCCTGTAGTAGTATACACTATGCAACAAACGCAAGCAACACTGAGGTCACACAAATGTATGATGGTTCTGCCCACTTGTGAAAGATTTTCACAACTGTGTGACGGGATGCAGCTCTGGCCGTTTACCGGAATGTTTGGCTTGAGTAGTACATCATCCAGGAACCGTTCACGTGCCAGAAAAAAAAATGTTGGTCAAGTACTGAATATGGCATACTGATCTGGGGCCCAATCGGGCCCGTGTCTGTCCAGGACATGTATCTGTGCAGGAGCTAGCTAGATTACACACAGTGGTTGGCAGTAAAGGCTGCAGTGAACACTGAAAAGAAACTGTAATTAACAGTTATGTGGGTGACAACACATAAGAAACAGATCCTAGTTTTTGCAACTAGGTACTAAGCGATTGTTTAGATTAGTCTTCTAATCTCGCTTGCATTTCATGTGAGATAAAGTTAATGTTGACGAGCATCTAGGTCGTTACTCATTTGTTGGGCATTTTGCTTAGTTTTTAAAATGTTTTGCTACCTTGAATCTGCAAACAAAAATCAGTATATTAATCATTCAAAAGCCTCCTTTGTTAGTTAGCTGACACTATCTATGTAACATAAAAATTAGCCATGTTTTAACATATCAACAATTTCTCAGTCACTTTGGGAGGAACAGAGCCAGCTACGTCATTCTCATTGAGAGCAAGCTACAAGCATACATGATTCTCCAGTTTTATCAAGGGTAACAGTGGGGATCTTTTATGAGTGACTATATCCCCATTGCTGAAATGCACATATTCAAGAAATATTCCAAAATATTCCGAAATGTTTCGAAAGGGACTTCATGTTTAACAGCTGCTATTAGTTTTTGGGCCAAATTCTTATTTGCTGTGTTTGTCTTCTTTCCATCTTTCTTTTATGCGTGATTTCACCTGTTTGCTAATACTGCTTGCTAGAGACCTTCACCGTATCTCCTGTCTGTCTTCAACCTTCCGGCTTGTTCTTCAGGAGGCTCCATGGTGTTGTCTGGTATCAGCTGTTTCTTCCTGTGGTTCGGCACCAGTGAATCCATGATGATCGCAATGCTGTGTCTCTATAACGGCCTCAGTATCTCTGCCTGGAACTCACTGGACGTAGTCACGACTGAGCTATATCCCACCGACAGGAGGTACCACACACACACACACACACACACACACACACGCCCACACACACATACACAGACTCCTATCAACAGGAACATCACAGACAGAGGCTCCACAGTCATCTATCAGAAGGCACATGGGCTAGTCCCCATAACCTACAGACAGCATTCACAAACACTCACAGACCAATAGATATTAGTATTTAGAATGCAAATACATTGGTTCAACTTTTTTTTACCTGTGTGTGTGTGTGTGTGTGTGTGTGTGTGTGTGTGTAGGGGCACCGGGTTTGGTTTCTGTAATGCGATGTGTAAGTTGGCAGCTGTGTTAGGTAACCTGATCTTCGGCTCCCTGGTGGGAATCACTAAAGCTATCCCAATCCTGCTGGCCTCCGGCGTGCTGGTTAGCGGCGGCCTCGTGGGACTACGACTCCCAGACACCCGTTCCAACGTCCTCATGTGACGCCCACCTCTGACCCTTCACCTCGAACCACTGAGTTGCCACAGAAACGAGGACATTCCAGGTTGGGGCAGGTGCATCAGGCCAAGACATCAACACATGAAATTGTCTTTTTATTTCCTGAGTAATTTACCCGGTGTTAGATTCTCTATGTGTTTGTTTGTTTGTTTGATTATGTAACTTATTTATTAAGTTATAATTGACATTTTGAATTTGCCTCAGTCTAGACCAAACATATTGAGGATTCTTTAAATGCCACAGATGAATCTTCCTTGAATCATATTGAGCCAAAATTAAGATGTTTGATCTCTCCTGGGCATTTGACAACATAATGTATGAAAATGTTCTGTAAAAGTTATTTTAACTTTTGTTTTTATTTTATGATGCTTGACTGTGCACAAAATAGACAGCCTCGTAAACCTGCGATGGTTCCTGAGATTTAAAAAAGAAAACATAGAAAACATGAAGAATAATAACAGCAGCTGCGTGTGTTAGCATAGGCTAAGCCTCTGCTCGTGTCTGGTGTCCGTTCACATTCCTAACACGGGCTGGACAGACGGCGCCTCTGTTGTTCCTTGCGTGGGTGATCTGAAGCTGCGAGAAGAACTCTTAAAAGCTCTTTATTGCAGCACAATGCTTTAGGCTTAGTTCTCGTCTGTGTGGCCGTGTGGTCAGTGCGAGCTTACTGAGTGCAAGGGCCTTGATTTATGAAATTTTCTACCTGACATTTTCACTTCTTTCGCTCGCTGTCTGTCTCCCTCTTTCTCTATATGTGTATATAGAAAATAAATAAACAAACAAACAAATAAATAAATAAATAGATAAATAAATAAATATATATACACCCACATATAGAGAAAGTGAAACAGACACAGACACACACACACACACACATACACACACACACACACACACACACACACACACACACACACACACACACACACACACATATAGAGAAAGAGAGACAGACAGATATATATATATATCTCCCCATCTTCATTCTTGGTCTCTGTTTGTCTCCCTCGGTCTGTCTTTTCTCCATCTCCTGCAATAGTGTGTGTGTGAGTGTGTCTTTGTGTGCGTGTGTGTGTGTGTAGAAAAAAGGCCCGTGCCCCCGCTGCTATGGTCTGGTGATTCTCAGTCATATTGCTGTGTGTCTCTTTCATGATCTGTGATCTCCTCTAATCACGGAATGGCCTTTCTCTCAAAACTGTGCCTCCCCCCCCCCCCCCCCAAAGGAAAATCAACCTTCCATCTATGCTATTTTGTATGCTCGTTCTGCTTCATGGTGTTTCATTATGCTCTCTATGTGTGTGTGTGTGTGTGTGTGTGTGTGTGTGTGTGTGTTAGGACCCAGCAATGCTGATAATAGTCTGGCTTTTGTATCCCCTAGTGTGCTACTGTTGTGTTCCACCTGCAGACGCACTGCATTGTAAAGAAATTAGACAGTTGCTTGACCGATTTGTTCACCCTGGTCTGTTCATCTAGGCATAAGACGCTTGCATAGGCTTACATGATGTGTATCTTCCAAAGGCCACGTTTACTGGCTGGTTTTTTTTGTTGTTTGTTTTTTTTTGCAACTCCAAAAAGAGTGATAGGTCTCCTGTCCAATCAGAAATCCCTCTGTAAAATCTAGGGCGGCGCCGGGCGGTAGTTCAGACCAATAGGCTGCTTCCGTGGGATATGACCCCTGTGATGTCATCGTTCTTCACCCAGCCAGGGCAGACCTGGGCAGACATTTAGCCATCTCGTGGAGAAACAGAGGGATGGACATCATGTGGTGACTGTAGCCATGACGACCGATAAGCCATGGACACCAGGCCTGCTTTTCCACCCATGTACTGGCCCTACTGCTGCTATTTTCCAGAATTTTGGAAAGATAAATATAGTTTCACTGTGTGTGTGTATATGTCGTTAAGAAGGACACAAATCCTTAATGAAAACCTTTCTTTTCAGATCTTCATGTGCCATACAACATGTTTCCAGTACAGGGTTAGAATAGTTTTTAACTTTATTAGCTTGTTGTGCTGTGTGCGTATCAATATATTGTGACCGTTTTATTTTCTTACCTAATGGGTTCATTAGTTTGTTGGGTTTTTTAGGGAGTGTGCGTGTGTGTGTGTGTGTGTGTGTGTGTGTGGATGCCTTTTATGGAGTGTTCTCTTTGAGTAAAAGCTACACTGGAACGGTGACGCAGTGAAACACTGCTGCTGAAATCCCTGCTCTGAAGAGCTGGTGGCAGAATATTTGGCAATACTCCCTACTCCCTACATAGTGCACTATATAGGGTGTAAATACCTAGTGCACTAAAGAGAGACTGGGCAGATCAAATCTTAATTTGGACCGGAGGCCATAATAAACTGATCAGTAGACCATCCATCTCCATTACCACAGCAAACAGACGGTAGTGACTGAACATTTCTCCAACTCCCGTACTGAAGTAGTGCATGTTTTGTGTGTTTCCTCTCTGTAAGCCGAGCCTTTCCTGAGAAAGCACAAAGCCATTGCTTTGGGGAGTCTCAGGGCTGAGTCCAGATCGCCACAGAAGGGGAACCCTGAAAAAGAAACACATCACATTCACGTCTCACCACATCGCGTTTAGTATCGATGAACATGAAGGTTACCACGTTGCTTTCAGCATATATCCAGACCGATGGTTCGCGTGTTTGCATAAACTCAAAAAGATTTGTCCGTCTGTCTTCTAATAACACGCTAATAAAACCAACGCTTTTCTTTTCCGATGACTCTTGCATGTATGTTATGGAGATTTCTCTTGATAATTCCGCTTCGTGTGTGTTGTGTTTTCCGGAGATGGAGAGATGAGTGTCCTTTTAACGTGTCCTGTAGGTGGGGGTCTCCGTCGTGTGATATGGTTGAGTTCAGCATGCCGACACTGGATTTGGTCCTGTTGGTCTCTTAAATGTCTGTAAAGTCATTTGCCAAAAAAAAAAAAAACTTTCCTTGATATGATTTATTTCGAAGTGAGAGAAAGCCGTGTAAGTTGTAGATCATTTAGAAGTGGATTCGTTTTGGATCCAAGTGTATTGAAAATTAAAGACTTTCAGTCTCTGTAAGAACGAACAGGTGTCTCTTGTTTTATTTACAGTGCATTACAACGATGTGGTCGTTTTATTTAAGAACTCGGCGAATTTCCCAATACAAAAGAAGAACAGCCTGGCCAATTTTACGCAACAATGTGACTGCAGTAAAAGTTCATTATGAGTAGCAGTCTAGGAGGCCTAACCCTAACCTTAACCCTCCAAGCTACACAAAACCAGTGCAATTCTGATTAAACCTCTTGCTGGGTGTTGTACATGTGCTTAATTCTGTTAAGTAGTGTTGTTATTGTAAAACCTTACAAATCACAGTGATCCGAATGACTCAATCAAGGATAACCCTTTCCTCGGTCCGTGCTGTTTTATGCCTTAAAAAAGAGTGAACAGCGCGGTTCACATTTATTTGTTTCTTTACTTACTTATTTAAACTTTTTTTTTTTTTTTTTTTTTGGGAAAACGTGGAAATGTCAAGATTGGCAGGTCACTGGATTTACAGTACATTTAATGTCTTTCCCTCGAACCTTTATCAACACCCTTATTTATTAATGTTCTTCGATAAATTGCAGAAAAAAATATTTTGAGAGGACTTGTTCATTGATACAATGGAAGCTGGAATGTTTCGTTCGCATAGTCACCACGAGATGGCGCCCACGTGTTCGTGTAGCCTGCACATGTGGCAATCTGGCAAACATCACGCTGTCCTCTGTCTCGGTAGGGGACATGTGGACACCCCGGCCCTCTATCATCAAGGTATTACTGTCAAAATCAAATTCATGTAAATCAATACAAATACATTAAAATATGCTTAGACACATTTTCAACAAGTGAAACAAGTCCAAGTGCTCTGTTCAAATGACGCAAAGAAGAAACTCTGCAAAAAGGTCAAAGAAAGCTGTTCAAGGTCATTGGAAGTTGGAAGTGAAGCTTTCTAAAATCAAGGAATCCGCTTCGGTTTCTCTCCCTGAATAAACAGGTAATACACTTCTATGGAACCTCCACATGTCGGATGATTAATGTTGAACACTTGTAGTTTTGCGGCGCGGTTGGTGGGGGAAAAAGAAAATTAATAATCTCTATGGTACTGGATTCGGTAAGGGAAGAAAGTATAACGTTAACTAGACTAGTTTATTAAATATTTTAGTATTTCAAATACACAACTATTGATCCCAAAAGTACATTTACACAAATTACATACATTTTTCTTACTCCTGTCTAATACAAATGGAAAAATACTTAATTAATTAAAATACATATTACAATATGTTACAATACAACATATTACAATGTTGTAATACAACATATTAATATGATTACAATAATATGATTACAATATGATTACAATGTAATACAACATATTAATATGATTACAATAACAAATAGCCGGTGCAGCGATACTGGGTCCAAGCACAGTCTCGCACGTCTGACATGAAGCAAAGTGGACTTAGACACCATCCGCCATAGACAAATGAAATAAAGTGTTTTGATGAACGGCAAATTTGACTGAGGAGCTTGCTAGGTTAATACAAATGTGCAGACATAGACATATACACGTATAGATTGGGATATCCCCTGCCCTCCAGCCAGTCATTAGAGGCTTTAAAATGTAGACAATAGCAGTTTGCATGTAATGTGAAAAGCTGGTAAAATTGAAAAGTTCAGTGATGCTCTATTATTTGTTGCATGTAACAGGATTCCGCTTCAGTAGAGTCAGAGTGAAAAGGCACATATGGTAGAGACTTTTATTCCAACTCAAGCACGCCGCTGTCAAGTGGAAGAAACTTGCAGGGGTTCTGGGAAAGAATGCTAATTGTAATTGTCTTACATTGTTCAGGGTGCCCAACTGACTATGCAGGTAATTGTTAAAGTTAATGTATATATAAATATATGTTTACTGTAATAATGTAAAGGTGTTACGGAACGCTCGCCTCCCGGAGGACCTTCGTTTGTGGCCACGCCTGCGCACACCTGCACCTCGTTTCGGCTTTGTGTATTTAAACCCACTTCAGGGTGTGCATTGTCGTTGGTCATTATTGACGTAACGTGTTAATGTTACATAGCAAATGTTCATCGTATTAGTGTTCAATGTACGTGTTTAATGTTAACCGCTTCTTGTTTGTATCGATCGTGTGTAATTCTTGTGAGTGCCGTTAGTGTTTTATGTTAAATGTAAATAAATGTGCGTCCCACCCAGACGTTGGAGTCTGTGGGTCCTGCCCCACGCACTCGGGCCACCACGCGTTACAAAAGGGTCTTCGAGTCCAGAGTACACCTACCTGTCTTACCTGGTCGCAAGGGGGACAAGTCAAAAGAATCACGCACAGAATTGAGGGGATTTGTAGTTTTTGGTTCACGTTATCGGATCAGGTCATTTCCCAAACAGAACGGGGGAGGACAAAATCTTGGTTAATGGCTCCATATGTTTGGATATGTGTATATATTTAAAATAAATGTATGTGTATATTTATATATGTACATATATAAATATACACATGTACATACCAATATACACTTATATTTATTTATATAAATATATGTGTATATTTATATTTAATAAAGTAAATTTTATATAACTGGAAAATGTTTTAAATGATGATCCTTTTATCTTGGACAATATTTTGGGAGATATTAGGAAATTAGGAATAATTTAGGTACCTGTAAATGGTCCAGTCCAAAGGAGTGACGTATAGGCAGACGTGCTCCGACGTAGCCGGTACATTTGAGTTGATACAACGCTATAATTGGAATGCATGTTAAGCTATGTTTATTTTGTTTTTTGTTTCTGACTGAATTCATTTTCTTTCTTTTTTTTTTTTGGTAGTTTTCTTTGAAATTTAATTTATTCTCTGTCTGCTTCTGGCATTGTGCCCCTGTCACATTGTAGTGCATGTCTGGTGAATGTTTAAAATTTACAAACTAGCATGTTCAGCCCACAATCTTCTGAATCTGACATCAATGTACAACATCAGACTGTCGTTACAGTTACAGCATTTAGCCGATGCTTTTATCCAAAGCAACTTACAATTATGACTGAGTACAACTTGAGCAATCGAGGGTTAAGGGCCCAGCCAGCAACCGTCCGATTACAAGTCAAGTACCTTAACCACTGAGCTAGCACTGCCCTGGTACGTGTAGGTACATTTCTGTGTGGATTTGAACTACCTTTCCTGAGTTCTGCCCATTTAGGTTTTTAAGCATATGGTCTGTGAATAAGTGCAAAGTAGGTCATTGTGCACTGTAGAGCCTCCTGATGTCAGAGGTGGCTCAAGCTTTGCAGGCAACATCAGACTGTTATTACATTTATGTCTGTGTTGATGTGAACTACATTTCCTGACATTTGTTCATTTAGAGATTTAAACAGAAGACGCACAATTATATGCAATTATACCCTCAAATTCACTCAGTCCTCAAAGCACAATTCTATGCATTAAAAGACGCAGAATGCTCTTTTAAAATTTTGTTAAAGTGCTAAAATCCCAGCATTATATCCCAACTCATTATTAACTGCCGGCGATTCGGGTCTGAAGCCCAATGGGTTGGGCTGAACTCGGCCTCAGCCTGTGATAGGTTTACATGCTTTGTGAGAGGCCCAAAGAGCAGCTCTACAACACACAGGCAGCTCTGAGCACCATGAGCCCTCCAAGACGTTGTGAGGTTGTTTCTTGACAGGCATGTCAGGCTTCTGGACCCAGCCCCAGGGGGACGGCAGTAGTACGGCTTTATCCCTACGTCTGGCATGCTAAGGATGGCTCAGGAGCAATTCTGACTGCCTCGCTATGAAAGTTCTACATTTAGCTAAGCCAAGCCACATTTAGATCTGAGACTGCACACACATGCCACTAATCAAGGGTACAGGGCTCAGTTCTCAGATTGCTTTTGGTTTATTGGTTTATTCTCCAACACCATTTTTTATAAAGGATGATGAGAATATTGTGTTTATGCAGGTACAGTCACACAGACACAGTCGACACATGTGGAAGTGGCCTCAGAAAATAATTGCAAGTAAGTGGACTTCTAGAATTCTCATCTAGAGACCTAAAATGCCCTTGGAGTGTTCTAGCACAAGATCGTGTTTGTTTCCCTTGAGAAATCAGCGTGTTTAGTAATATTTTATGCAACCTCTGTCAGCTTGAAAAGTACATAGTCTACACATATGGCGTGGATGCATGCAAGTCTCACTGAGAGTAAACACACGAGTAAATGGGCTCTCCGTGACCAGAATCTGCATTTTTGTCATAATCGTTCCCCTTTGTTTTGTATGTTTGACAAAAAAGAGCCATCAGGCGTCCTAGTGCACAAGAGGCCTAGCATATACTTACTGTATTCTATAATTACTGCCGGTTAACCACAGAGATGAAGAGCCGAGTTGACTCATGTCTTCAGCATGCCTGTGTGACGGTGCATGACTCAGTCCAGGGCACTGGTGTAACTCTTCAGAGTGCGCACACCCGCACAGGGACGCTACCAACAGACACCGGACTGCCATTGCCATCTCAGCGACGTCAGTGTTTATCAAGACTTCATCTGAGCATTCAGCACGCTTGTTAGCATTTCATTGCTAAGTCAATATTAAGATGGTACTTTTATTGGGCTCATCAGATTCTGGGAAGATATGTGGTTTTCTTTTGTGATCTCAATAAATGTTAAATAAATGTTTGCTCAATGTTGCTTCAGGATGTGAGTAGGGAATGGGCTAAAAGTTAAACACACACACACACACACACTCACACATACACTTCTACAAAGAAATGCACGTACAAACACGCACTCACACAAACTCAGAGGACGTCTGTACTGTCTGCTGTCCTGAACTGTGAATTTTTATCTTCCTCTCAACAGCATAGATACACGCAGACAAGTGGAACTAAAATTAACTCACCAACACACACACACACACACACACACACACACACACACACACACACACACTTGGGTGGGGGCACTACTTGCACACCTCTCTCTCACATCTCTGCTTGCATACAGGAAGTCCCCAACTCAAGGCCACTGCCTTAAAGGGGCAGGAATTCTCCCCTACCCACCCCTCCATGGCACATGCTGTAGGTGCTAGCTCAGTTCTGCTTGTTTACTCTATTTTGGTAGCCTTTCTTACAGATTAAAACACCAGGTGGCCGTGGGACAGGCTGAACCCAAAAGCGCGGTGTTGAAGGTCAGGACCACCATGCCCTTGGGTATTCAGGCACTTTTCGTTGTGCTCACTTAATGTTTTTTTCAAACAGTAAAAGCACTCACCTTGCACATTTGAACTATGACAAGAAACACCACTCAGTTGGTCTCAGACCAGCAGCCCAGAGTCCATTCTTTCAATGTGCATATTGATTCATAATTGCATTGGGAACAGGAAGACAATAGCGTCTGTCCATTTCAGTGTTTCACACTCGGTCCTGGAACATCTCTACACTGCTCTGCGATGTCTTATTCACATTATCCGGTTACTTATCACGGCTTTCATGAGTCATATGTGCTAGGGCAGGGAAAATCTTAAAAAAAAAAAAAAAATGCAATGCATGGCCAGTCCAGTGCTGACCTCTGCAGAACCCGAGCCGAGAGCTGCAGCTCGGATTATTGTGATGCCAGCAGAAGTTTAAACGCAGGAGTCTTGTCTCTGGGAGCATTCTGCAATCACCTGTTTCCTCTTACAGCGCACGATGTGGCACAGCATGCGTTCCAACAGCTGCTCTCCAGAACGCATTCTTACAGAGACGCTATCAGCACTAACTGCTAACAGACGGGTCCTGATGGTGGTAAAGTTGAGGCTGGGATTAAATGGAGCTTTAGGGTTGTGATGATGAAGCCAGCACGCTGCGGTTATCAGATACGGATACAGGTCCATGCCCGTGCTGAGACTCGCCAGGCTACAGCACCTCCCAGCCCGCAGAGACAAACACACCGGGGCTGTGTATTCTCCCTAGGCTAATGAAGCTTGTTCACCCCCTCCTGCACTCCACAGATTTCACTTGTTTGTTTGTTTTCTGTGCTCCAACACCCCGATTTAGCTCCTGAAGGGGCTGGTAACAACTTGACGGGCTCAGGACAGTCTCGGAGGACAGAAAATTCACGATGCAATGCGCCGTGAAGAGTAAGTGCACCACGGTGCGCCGTGCAGCTCACATCTGATGTGTAGCAGGTAAACCTGTCCAATCAGGCGTGGGCCAGTGCAGTCACGTGTGAAGCAGGCTGCTCCTCCCCGCTCCGTCCCTACACACTGTTCATTCCCAAACTCATGGATGTGACTCAGTGTGACCATACGGGTAGCATATCATTAGGAACAAACCATACAAGTGACCTCCCAAGTAAGGTTAGTTTGCCGCTACTGAGTCTGTCTGCCAGTAGACCTTCCCTTTATATCATGTCATGAGAAAACTTGGAGACATATAATTAAAATTGCAAAGGTCAGTGTAAACTAACCAGGACAGAACTAATGTCTTATCTATTGTGTTTTATGCAATATGTCAGTAGGTTGACGTCAAAAACATGGCCGTTAAAGGATTCTTCAAGCTAGATCAGAGCACAAGAAGATAACACAGGTGCATGCACCCACATGCACGCACGCACACACACAGAAACTGGCGCTCTAACATTCTTATCGGACAGCTCTTGATGAAGCAGGATATCGGTGTTGACTACCACAGGTGAGGTATTGCTACTTTTATAAGTCATTAGGATATGAGGCTTGCATTTAGTAAGAAACTGAAAGATAAAATCTCAGTTTATGAATTGTGGTATGCACCATACCTCTGCTATAGATCAGCCTTCAAATCCCACAAACACTCCACCCTGCTTTTAAGGGCCATTTTAGTGTCATTGACTTCTTCTGGGGTAGCTGTGCTGCAGCTTGCATATCCAGCAAACACAAGTCCTCGACTATAACAAGCCACAGGTTTCAAGCTGCTTCTCCAGCAGTCTGAGATTCAGCGCGAGCGCCGGCGTGTCGGCTCCATTCAATCAGCATACGGCTCAAAGACGCAATTGTTTCACACAGCCACTCGAACGAGTCTGCGCCTCCCCTCGAGTTCCCTCCTCTCTCTTATGCTCTCTCTCTCTCCCCTTCTCCCCTCTCTCAAAACATTAAGACAAAGCCATTTCTGTCCTTTGCCACTGTTTTCAGTCAGTCCCTGTTAGCAGAAATATCTCATATTCCCTTTGACCTTTATGACAAAAAGCTCTTCATGTCTTGCCTTTTTTTTTGCCTGAAATCCCCCCCCCCCCCCCAAAAAAAACCCCACATTTATTTTATTTATTTTTTTAAAGAAAGTAACCTCTTCAGGGTTATGGTCACAGATCTGCCACTGTTCTGGCAGAATGTTATGGTTTCTAAGCCTTGGTGCAGTTCTCTGATCTCACCCCCATTCCTGGACTGGGTCTTGTACAATGCCTCTATATATCTTACTGCAATTTCTTCCGTTTATTGTACAGAAGCGGTGAAATGTTCCTCTTCATCATCTGGGATCACCCTAAGATGAAGTAAAGTTTGTGCCATAGCATTACATGAAGACCTAACAGATATTGCTAAAAACAAACAAACAAACAAACAACAAAACACAGTAAATCCGCAATGTTATACCAGTAGATAAGACTACTAAAGAGCAACCTTTTGTAACATTGAAGGTATAAAAAGTATGTACTTTTCAATAATATCGATTCAGTTAATATCGTTAAAGTTTATCAGGTTTTTATGGGATTTTTGTACTCACTGAAATAATGCACACATATACATTACGCATTAAATTAATTTTTCTGAAAGATCATCGAATCAAGATACTTTCCCGACATTTTTTTTTCAGTCTAGTTCTGCATGATGGCTCCACTTACAACAACCGATCTGCAATTATGCGGTACAACCTGCCGAGCCGATTTCCCCTCATCTCCTCCTGACTCGGCCAGTCCGCTCAGTCGTGCTGACGATTTCATAACTTTAAAACAATTTTTTTTTTCGAAACATAAACAAAATCAGAGCGCACACTTGTACTGATCCGGGCCCCGAGCGCGTCCATGTACCTGTTGGCCCCGGGCTTCGGGCTCATTGTAGTGGCGCTCAGTCCCTCCCCCCTCCGTCTGTCTGCGGAGAACCAGATCTCCGCCATGCTGGGACAGAGCAACTTCTCACGCCACTCCAGCTACTCGGGATTCTTTTAACTCGCCCGAGAAACAGCGAAACGGGTTTTGTTTTAAGTCGCCAGGTAAGTGCAATTTGTGCGGAGGCATATTTCTAATTCCCCTCTTCGCGGGGTTCTTGTATGAGTGGCTAAACTTGAGCTCACTGTTTGCTTCGTCGCAATGGGCGATGCAGAGTTGTTCTGCGGTCACGCTTTGGACTTTGAGCTCGTGTTCCTGCACTTGTTGCGTGGAAACGCTCCCACTGCGCGAGCTCTCCCGTGGGCTTTCCTCGCGTTTTCTTGCTGTTTTCTCATCAAAAGCTTCGTGACACACAGTAGCCGGTCACGGTGCGCTGAACGTCTCTTTATTTTCGCTGCTGTAGTGCCGGGCCAGTATTCGCTCGTTGGCGGTGTTTATTCCCAAAGTATTTTCTCTTTTTCTCGAAATACGACAAAGCCTGCTGGCCGGACCCGTTTCATACATATCGGCGAATAAAAGAGCCGGAGGTTTGACTTGATGGCCAGCTAATTGACTTGCAAGAAGTGAGTAGTTTGAATGTTTCCGCCTGTCCTTCATTCAGTTTGGGTTGAAATCTGTTGTTCAGCTCGGCAGCTATAAACATTTAAATGGAAGTCTGGCCTTCAAGGGCCGGTGGACGGTTGCTGTGTAAAGAAGGCATACATTAGCGTTTCCCATCTGAGCAACAAAAGAGTGTTTGAGACAAGCAGGTTTGTTCCGAGCATGCAGTTCTGTCCCCGGGCCGCTGAATGAGGGGGGGATTTCACTTTGTGGTTAGTCTGTCTCCTAAGATCGCCTTGATCTTCAAGATGGATCTCTCTCTAGCCCGCCGGTCACCGATACTCGTTTTCAGCGCTTCCAAACGTGAGTGCAGCCTAATTCAGAAGCGTAAAGCTACGGCGGAATCTTACCCCGAGAGTAACTGCTGCGCGTAAGTCAGATGTCGGTGCATGTGTGCACCTTGGATCCTTACCTCCAAATGTTTGAAACCTGACCCGGGGCTGTGGGGTAAACGCTACCCGTGTACCCGGGAATGCTGAGGCTTTGTCTGTGCTCTGGTTTCAGTTGGAGCTCTACAAGTCTTGCTTTGTAGAGCTAAAAGCTTGGCTGGTGTTTGAATGATGTGGACATATTAGACATGTTTACAGAAGAGCCCTGTCAAATTTTCGGCAGAGGCTTTTTTTTTTTTTTTTTTTTATAATAATTTATGCACATTTTCCAGCTGTTTTCAAAATACCATTTACCTTCACCCACAGTAGTTCACTGTATGGTGACAGCTGGAGATGACTTGTACCCCATGTCTCCTCGGGGAGGTTTCCTCACCACTTGATTGGATGTCCTCAGGGAGTGCGGCAAAAACTGAGATGTTTCTATATAAATGTCCTATTCCCTGTTGCCTTAGTCACTGAGTGATTTAATTCTTATTCATGACCCTATTCTTTTTTCCAACTACACTGGGTACCCAGTAGTTAATTAGAGCAAATGCCATCACACTCATCTTTTCTTAATGAGTTGGTTTCTCTGTTTCCCCTGAGGAAATGTATTTTAATGGAGCAGTGCTCTCTGTGTGTGTGTGTGTGTGTGTTCCCATCCACTGGGTTGATGTAGATGGAATATCTCTCACTGTTCTTTGTGTTCTGTATTATCATTAGTATTCTTCTTCTTCTTATGTTACATTTTATTTAGTGCCTTTCTCAAACTCAAGGACACGTTACAGTCAGATAGCTGCTATTTCACACACACAAACCTGATGAAGACACTTTAATATGGTGGAATCATCTCAGACAGATCCTCCTGTCAGTGGGTCATACAGGCACGCTGTAATCCTGTAAGGCAAACATCACTGGCAGCCAATCGATTAATACGGCCTTGACCTCTCAACCCATCTGATATGATGTGTCTAGAACCTGTGACAGCCACTGTACAGAAAGTAGACTTTATGCTGGAATAATCTGAATTTAATAGATTGGAAGCATTGATGGTGATATTTACTGTAGTACATCTCAGCCTTTCCGATCAAATGCATTTAGCTCTAAGCTAACTGATCTGTTTTAGACTTTAGAATGTGTCCTTGGCAGCTATTGCGTTAACTTGGCAAGAGAAGTTGCTTTATCTGCACTAGTTAAGAAAGGCCTAGATAGATTTCTGTTGATGTTCTTCTGAGAAAATGCTAACACAGGTGTAATTCCTGGACAAAACCTAAAAAGGAGTGAAAAAGACTTAAATAGTAACTCAGTGGTGTTTATTCTTGGCCTGTGTCCTGCCAGTCAAACATTTAGCCTTGAAGTACTGCCTGTAGCCATAAACCCACCTGTGCGTGACTGGTCTTCCTTCATGATGGATAATATTATTGGATAATTTTCTAATTTGCCAGTTCACACATGTTTATTCAGTAGGATTCTTTAATCAGTAATGTTGGTTCATAACAGTAGTAGCCTATTATCATCAAATCTCAAAGTCTCCATCGAAGCTAGCTGCGGAAGTTGGCCCTGCAGAGCAGTACATTTTAGTTCCTGGCCTGCGTTGTGCACAGATGGCCAGGCCTTTACCGTAACCCACTGGTACAGGCATAAACGTGGCTCGTCTCGAATCTTTGAACATTCAAATGTGCTGAATCCCATTAATTCAGATGATTTGGCATGGTCTCCAATTGATCTGTTATTCCTAATAAGTGTATTAATCTGAATTGGTAAATGATTTAAATCTTTATCTAAGTTATGTATAAAAGCAGACGTCTGCAGTTTACTGTGACTGACCAAAATAACCTCATTTGCCCTTCTTGGTGATTGAGTTACATGGGCTCTTCTGCTGACAGACAAGTACTGGGAGCCGATGTGACCAATCTGACATCACCACATGGTTCCACTGGTCCTTGTGGTACCTTCTAGCGTGGGGACTAGAACAGCATTACCCTGTCTCCAGGCCACAGTGGTGCCCTGAACGAGCCCTTTCTCAGTGCCAGCGTTCGTTTAGCGTGACGGCCGTGATCTGCTGAACTTGGCCCTTGCCCTCTGCTTTTCCTTGCTTTGTTTGTGGGAGTGGACAAGGCACAGGCTGGGTATCTCTCTCTCCGCAGGCAGAACAGACCTGCATTGTCTCGCTCTGCCAGCGTCTTTCAGCCTCTGCGCAGAGATCACTGGGTGAGGCGGAGGAGCCAGGTGCCTGCGCTCATTTTTTTACAGCTCTGGAAAGCACCAGCCTGGTTACCGGTGCCTTGTTACCTTTGCCTCGGCACACCCTTTGTGACTGGGATTGGTGGGATGGGGTCAGAGGAAAAGTGCTCCAACATGCTCGACTGTGGCCCTGCTAGTAGCAGAACCGAGTGTTTGTCTTGTGCCAACACCCATAAACTTGAACATGAACTCAGTCAAATTCAAGTGGTTGCTATTGATAGGACGAGTTATTCTAAGTACATTTTAAAGTCTTTATACAAATGTCTTTCTGACCTTCAGATGCAATAGGTTTGCGTGATGGAATGTTTGGTTAATACCTGATCGGCTGGTTGTCACGTGAGACTCTTCAGACTGTTATCTTAGACAAATGACCTCAGGGATCAGAGTTTCTCAGTGACCTCTCCGCTGAAGGCACTTGTGCAGACACAAGCTTTTCTTTCTCTCTCTTAATCTTTTTTTTGTTGTTGCCTGTGTCGTTTTTTTGTGTGTCCTCTCTCTCCTTCCCGTTCACCTGTGTGTCCATGAGTCCCCCCCCCCTCCCCCCCGCGCATCCTCCGAATGGTCAGCATCAGCTTGGTAGTGTTGAAGAATGGGTTTATCAGGAAAATTAAACTGTGCGTTTGTTTACTGTCGATTCTAAGTGTTAATTTGTGTTAACCTTTTAAGTTGTTAGCATGTTGTCAGTTGCTACCATGGCAGTTTGTGTTTGGGAGTACTTGGTATGTTAAAGAAGTAAATATCACATACTCCGCTATTAGAAACACTTATGGGAAATGATCCCACAATGATCCCAAAGCACTGTGGCATCTCGCAGGATCTCATCTCATTAGAGATGTAATGTTGTTTAAACCAGACTCCCAAAATTGTCTCATTCCAGTGGTAATCTGTTTTAGCCTGTAGGAAAGGAAGTCCAATGTGATTTTGATTAAAATTGACTGAAAAGGTTCATTGTGCAGTGACCGCCCTCGCAAAAAGAGAATTCATTGATTTCTCGTGTCGCGATTTCTCATCTGATCTCCGTGTTTTTACCATTAGCTTTGAATCACCTGTAACGTAAGCTGCACTAGTGGTCACGTGACTAGTCATGTGGGTGGTTATCATCACAAGCAGATCTGTGGGATTTGTAGGCGGATGAGGTGTGTTCTGTGCTGTAGGAGCAACCCTTGGTGCAGGGGCTTGCGTGATGGCTCCACCCCAGCAGTGAAAAAACTGAACATGTGTAAGTCGCAGTGCTGCTCTTGAAGGATTTTTAAGGATACGGGGTAGATCTGTATCACCTGCTTCTCCACTGGCGTCAGTTTGACAGTAAATGGGGCAATGCAATGTTTCTTTACAGTAATGTTAATTAAAATCTGCTTTCAGTAATGGCTAAAGATGAACATCAAATGCAATCGGTCAAATACATGTTTACCTACAGAAACCAGTAATGTTTCTTGTAAAATGGTGCTTGTATACTTCTCCAGAGAAACTGCTCATCCTAACTATATATTCTGATGACACTACCCAAGTGACTAATTATGCGCCCGATGTTCCATGTTATTTGGTGTGCACATGTCATGGGGAAAGCTGCTGGATCTGTACCTGAGGATGCCTGAGGTCCTTCCAGGTCGCAGAATCACAGGAAACATCACCCGATGGCACTGGAAAGATACACAAAACATTGACATGAATAAATATATTCAGACACCCCCTCCCCCAAACCTACACACCCTGTCTCACTCCATGTCCCCAGGCTTGAATGTCTAATTAGAACCAAATGTGAATAACATCTACTTAACGCATTAATTGTAAGGAAACCGAGGTTGGTGTCCCTGAGCTTTCTGGCGCCAGGGATCCAAAGCATTCCCTGATATCAGAATGTTCTGAGATGTCTGATTGCATTCTGTTTGGAGGATGTAGGTTGATTATTAGTCCAGTAAGACACAAGGAGGTGATCTGTCTGTTTTCACTAATAAGCCCAAATCATAACAAGTGACCAGTCGTTTGTTCGCATGGTGATTTGAGGTGTTAACGGTACATGTATTCATCCCGAATCTTCACAATATGGCGAATGCAGATGACGCACAGGAGCAAAAAAGACCTGCTTGCTTGTTTCATTTCAGCTATTTCAGCTATTCATTTCAGGTTCCCAGTGAACTGAGTGGTGGATAAGGACGGTGTGTCCGAGGTGTGTGTGTGTGTGTGTGTGTGTGTGTGTGTGTGTGTGTGCGTGCGGCAACGCGTCAGCGTACTGAGACGCATTCACGGGCATCATGCTCTTATCCAGAGCAACTTCCATTTTCAGGTCGCAGGCAGATGTTATATTGGGATTCTGACTACTTATCCATGTTTCTGCATCTAGGTGCAAAAGTAGAAAACATTACCGAAGCAACTGGCATTTACATGTCATCTGTCTGGGCTTAAGCTTTAAATGTTGGAATATAAATTGCGTGGAACAAATTACATTTTTTACATTGCATTTTTGTTTATTTTGTGCTTAAAAACAAGATGCTTTTCAGTTTTCTAGCTGTTGTGATCTGTTGCCTTTAAAAAAAATCTTATCAGCCCTATACAAAAATATCAACTATGCAAGAGTGTATGTTCATTGTTTACATATTATTGCTTACTACACTACAGACTGTACCAACGACCACAGGGGGGACTGTACCACAGTAACTTGCGCTACTCTCCATACTCTAGGGAAAAGCTCCTAGCTTTCTGTATTTGGGGGTTTTTGGTGCTTCATTTGTACAGAACTCGTACTGAACCATGATGTTCAAACTGGTGTGAACCAAATCATGATTTGTGTGTTCATCGTTTCTGGGAAGATGGATGTTTATCTCCATGTGGAAATATGCTGATCCCCAAAGTTTCAGGCATTTGCTTTTATTAAATATGCAAACATCTCGTTACATCCACTGCAGTGAGATTGATTTTTCTCTCTTCCTGTTTTCTTTTTATAAGTTCCATGAGAGGAGGGGGAAATTCTTCTGCACAATTGCCCCTTTGCCCTGGTGCAATTCAAGCCCCCACCCACCCATCCTGTACGTAAACCCCAGAAGGGCGCTCCCTGCTGAGGCCGGAGGAAGGGCTATTGATTTAACCAGAAGCTGCAGGTGTGGTGGTGCAGAAAAAATTGTGTTTAGTAAAGGCATAAGGGGCTGATGGGATACGTGTGAACCACACCGAAGGTTTCACTGAGGTGCTGGCAGGGGGCCCCAACGAAACATGATGACTTCACCAAACACAGTGAGGTGTGTTGCGTGAGCTGATACCTTGATACTTGATAGCATGCTTTGTGCTCGCTCGCTCTCATTCTCGTAGGTGTGCTGTGTGGGTGTGTGTGAGAGCAAGCCCTGTGGTGGGTTTGCATGTGACGTTTCTCTGTGTGTGTGTGTGTGTGTGTGTGTGTGTGTGTGTGTGTGCACATTTACGCTGTTGTAATGGCTATTTGGTGAAAAAATTAATAGTCTCTTTGCATGGGGATGAAAACAGGAAAAATGCATCAGGACTGCTCTCCTCGTTAGTAGTTGTGCAACGCAAACAGGGTCAGAGTAAAGACCTGACAATCAGAATGTGTGGAATTACACAAGCATGGGAGAACTGATCCCAGATCAGCATTCTTCCAGATGGTTGGTTTTCCCTTGTGGCTACAGTTAGTATGTGTAAGAGGAGGCATGCTCTCAGTGCCGGGAGAGCAGAGCCCGTACACGCAGCCGTGGATCCCACGGCACACACACACACTCACGGAGGGGGATACAAGCGACCGCTGTAGCGGGTGATGCGAGGAAGGTCAGCGTGTTGGGGGGGTGTGTGTGTGTGTGAGATGGGCAAGTCAGGTGGAGAGGCCAGCGGGAAATGGGCTGTTTATTGCGCATTTTGAAGCCGACGCGTTCTAAAGTAAATGAAAATGTGTCGTCGAATTTTATTGTCTGGTTTGAATTTCCTCACATAAAAATGAGAGAAATTCTCAGCACTTCTGAATAATTTTGTTACATTTTTAAAATGGTTATATAGATTTTCATTTATGTCAAATCACAGCTAACACTCTAACACACACACACACACACACACGTGCCAGCTGATCTTGCTGCTATTGTTTGAAGCTGACAGTGGCAGGAATGCTCTCCAATGAGCCCCCTCAAGGCTGGGTGGGGGTGGGTATGAGTGAGAGAGAGAGAGAGAGATGCAACCGTCTGTTTCCTTCCTCCCCCCTGACGTGGTCGTTTTTTTTTTGTTTTTTTTTTTAATCCATAAATATTTAATTGCAGCTTAGCTGTGAGGCAAAGAGACGAGAGGTTAGAAATTGAGAGTAAAGGAACACACACCGAGGGAGAGACTGAAAGCGAGAGGTGAAGGTGCTCCGCGTCTTTCATCGTTGCTGCGCTGGCGCACTCAGCGCTCTCTCCTCCTGAGGTCTGGTCCTCAGTCTGCTCCCGTAGCCTCCTGACCCCGGGGGGGGGGCAGGAAGAGCATCTCCCCCCACACCCACTGTCGCTGGGAGCTGCTGGGCGACTAGTGCTCGTGTGCAGCTCGTGTCTCGCACTGGAGCTGCCGAGATTCTGGACGCAGGGACGTCACGGACGCAGGTGAGAACGCTGCCGCTCTGAGGGAGTTGGTGAGCTCTTTGATTTTCTGGATTTTTTGGTTTGTTTGTTTTTAAAGGCAAAATGCCTTCCTCCTTTTTTGTGTTTGTCATCAAGCATTTAGACTTTCTTGCTGTTGTTGGGTGAGTAAGAATCGCGCGTTGTGCTTCATGAATATTGCTAACGTTGCTTTTAATGCAGTAATGCAGAAACGTTTGGGCTAAATGAATGAGGAGCTGTGTGGCGTTGCGCTGGTCTATAGGTGATGAGAAGCCCCCCGTCACCGTGGTTTTGCACATCGCTGTTAGCACTCCTGCCGCCTGTAATTCTCAGAGGAGGAGCTGGGAAAAGGAGTTCACTTACGTCGTCCTGACTCCTGTCAGTCTGTCCCCACGGCGACACCAGCCACGTAGTAAGCCATACCAGTGGCTGCACGTGTGAGTGTAATTAGCGTGGGCTGCGACAGTCAGACCCGGAGCGGCGCGCGTGTTGCTCTAGAGAAGGCTGCGCTTGGCTCGCGGAGATCAGAGAGCATCAGTAGGCGTTTTCCAGTGCTGTCGGGCAACTTGAAAGCTCCAGACACATGCCTGTCAGCCACGGTTTCCCCTGTCTGGGTGAGTGTGTGTGTGTGTGTGTGTGTGTGTGTGTGTGTGTGTATGTGTGTGTATGTGTGTGTATGTGTGTGTATGTGTGTGTATGTGTGTGTATGTGTGTGTATGTGTGTGTATGTGTGTGTATGTGTGTGTATGTGTGTGTGTGTGTGTGTGTGTGTGTGTGTGTGTATGTATGTGTGTGTGTGTGTGTGTGTGTGTGTGTGCACAGGTTTGCATGCTTTGTGTGGGTGTGGTTGGTTTCTTTTTTTTAAGCCCTCCATGCTGTCTTGCATTGGAATGTCAGGTATTACTTTTCACAAACTGTGTGTGATTCTTAAAGATGTAAATCCCTCTATAGTATGTGCCAGTTCAGACAAGGGGCCAAAATTGATTCATTAAAAAACAAATCTGGTTTTTCTTTACTGCCTCCTGTCTTCTAGGGTAATGCATTCATAACCCTTAGAATTTTAAAGGGTAATGGTAAAAAAACAAAAACCAGAAGAGATACATTCACAACACTTATGGCTGCAAAAACAAGTGTGTGTGTGTGTGTGGGGGGGGGGGTGGTGTCTGTGTATGGGGGGGTGTATGTGTGTGTGTGTGTGTGGGTGTATGGTTTATGTATGTATTAAAGACTGGGATAAATGCTTGTATTAAAGTTAATCTGGTCTGAACTGCTGTGTCTCAGGAATGCATTACCCACATTGGAAAGTTTTTCTGCAGTATCAACTGTAAAGGGTCTTCATCAAGAAAGCCAACAGCCCCACAGTGGGAACCCATGGAAAGAAATCTGCATATTTTATCATTTTCCACTTCAGCCTTCTCCTGAGTGTGGAACTCAAACATTTGAGAGCCAGTTTCGGAAGTTGGGTTTGGCCCCGTTTTTATTACCTTGGTGCATCATGGAGAATGTTTTTACTGGGCTCCCGGGATCTATAAACAGTTTGGGCAAACATGGAAGGGGAAATGTTTGCCTAAATGTGTTTGAAGCGTTGTTTAAGTAGTGCAGAGCTCGTGCTGTGAGGGACATGTCTGCCACTGGGGAGAGGATACGAGATGGAGCGCACCGGTCGTCAAAACGTTAAACTATGACGAAGTAGCACAGTCGTGAATAATTAGAGGGATGTGCAGAAACAGGAGAGCCTGTGCTGCTGGAGGGACCCAAACGTAGTGCCGCTGCACGTTAACGCTGTTGAGAGGATATGGAACACAGGTCAGGCTTAGAAACTGTTCTAGGAACAGTTAAGACTATATGCTCCAAGTTTAAAAACTCTGATATTAAAAAAAAGTAGACTCGCATCATGTTAAATCTAGAGGAAGTCAGCTCCTGCAAGGGCCAGTTTCCTCACCGTGTCCAGATCTGCGTCCCCCTACACGCCGCGTTACGCCGCTGAGGCCAATTCTTTAATATTCAAATAAGCCACAGTGTAGTACTTGCTGTGTGCAAAAATTCATTTCCATCTTTAGGGTTGGTGTCTCCCCCACTAGAAGCTGAGGCAGGTCCTTGTTTGGATGTTGCCCTTTAGTTTCAGAACGAAAAGCTTCAAGCTCATTCAGTGGGCGTGGTTTCATTGCTTCCTTCGGTGGGCGTGGTTTCAGGCTGGGCACGGCTGCAGGTCAAGACAGGTTGCATTGCTGGATTTGCAGAGACGAACTTGGCTTCCTCTCTACTGAGGGTCATAAAAACTGTTTAGAAAGGGTAGTCATTTCAGACAGGGATTTCAGTTTTGGGTGTGTTCGGGTGTGTGCTCAGGCTGGAGCAGATGTTTAAACGCTAATGAGCTGCAGTCTGACAGCGGCCCCCGAGGGACCACAGTCTCGGCCTTGGAGTCAGAGCCTTGAAAGCAGTCTGGAATACAGTCAGAAGCTAACGTCTCTCCCTAGGCCCTTCTGACAGGTCCTACATCACCAGACAGCACAGGACCCAGTATTACGCGGCGGCCTGTGTGTCCTTTGTCCCAGTTTGACCTAGCAGAACCGTGATGTGGTCTGGAAGGCTGAACTGTGTAGTGGTCACAGACAGGGAGCAGTAGGCAGGGATTACTGGGCTGTGTGTGAGATCAGGGTTAAGGTTCTCAGCAGGCTGCAGGGTCATTGATGCCTGCGTTAAGCCGGGAGGCCAAACAGCCGCACACGTGGCTCGTGAGGACCAATCTCCACTACTGCCACATGGGGTGTGTTCTCTGTTCTCTTCTAGTCCTGATTCACTGAGGATCTCTGTCTCTCATGAACTTGTCATGAATGTGTTGACATGCAGTATCATCTGTTAAGCTACTAACACATTGCTATTTTAATCTGTAATGCAGAGATAAGATGGAGGCTAACGGCAGTTTCTGCTGATGCTCTGGCACGCACTAAAACGCTGTAAGTAAAATGAACAGGAGCCAGACCGGCAGGCTGGTCTCACTGCCTGGAGACCAGCTTATAGAGATTCCCTGTGTATCGGCATTTGGTGGGAGACGTTTTGGCAGTGGTTATGATAAGAAGAAGAAATTGTAGCCAGCAGTAGGAACCCAAATGCCACCCCCGTACCAACCAGAAAAGGAGGAGAATACAGCCCATAATATTGTCTCTCTTGGTCTGCACTGCCAGGATTCCTCAACACTCTCTTTTTTTTTTCTGCTGGGCTCTGCGGTTGTCATGACAACAGAACACCCCCCAAAGCTTGCAGTGCCTCCCCCCTGTGTCTCCTTAGCCAGGCTGATGGAGTGTGAGAAGCAGGCTGTGTGTGTGTGTGTGTGTGTGTGTGTGTGTGTGTGTGTGTGTGTGTGTGTGTGTGTGTGTGCGTGCGTGTCTGCGCTGCTCCCAAGCTCCTTTGTGTTCCCGTGTGACCCCGCGCCATGGCTCGCGACGGAGAGAAAGGCCCGTGTCTTCAGCGTCCCTAGCAGAAACGTTACGCACAACCTCAGGCTGTAGGTGTGAGTGTTGTGTTTGCCGTGTATGGAACTTTCTGCGGTGGTGGTTGGTTGTTTTTAAACAAAGTTTCCTCTGTGCGTGCACGTGTGTGTACAGATACTCTTCTCTGCTGCATGCGTTTCCGCACCAAGCGTATAGTTCTGTTTTACTGTGTGTGTGTGTGTGTGTCTTTCTCATCTGAAGGCTGTTTTCCTTCCCCAGATCAGCACTGGTGAAGCTTCCTGCATCCTCCGCTGCCGTCTAAGACCTGGATCCCAGGTGATCGTTTCTTTAATGAATCACTACTCGCCTCCAGACGTCATGACGTACAAGTAAGTTGTTTTTGTCCGTCTCCCGATGTCCAGCTGCGTTTTCTAATAAAGAATCTCGTCTGTGTTCTCCTGCGTGAGCTCAGCGCATGGCGCTGTGGCCAGCTTGACGCCTTTCCCTGCGCTCGGGCGAATGTTGCGGCCGCCTAAAAGTGCAGCGGAGCCCAAGCGCATAAAGGCCCCCTCTGTCAGGACCCCGCAATGCACATGTCATTCGCAAGAAGCTTGATTAGCATGCCATGCTGGCTGAGCTGTGTTTGCTGATCGCTGTTGGAAACAGGCCTGCCCCACTGATCCAAGAACAGTTCCAGACCCAATCTGAGGGTCAGTGCTGGGCCAGCCTGGCCTCTTCAAAGCTGGTCGGCTGCTCCGTTATTCCAGGGCTTGACAGAGCTGCTCGAGTGAGAGCTGATGCCCTTTTTTCGCCTTGCGTTCAAATGGGGGGCGGGGCCAGATCTTCACAGAGACAATTGGCAGAATGTAGGACACTGGAGAGACAGTGAATCTCTGCCTGTCAGCTGATGGTGAGAGATGGGGAGCCTCCTCTAATGGCTCATTCTCTGTGTGAATGTTTGGAATTTGGATTGGAACGTTTCGGGTCTTGGAATCTCGGATGATCTGTAGTCCTTTTCTTTATGGAGGTAGCAGCTCATGTTGGCCATGTTTCTGGGAGATGGCTGTGGGTTTGCCTGACAAGGCTAGCTTTGGTACACACACACACACACACACACACACACACACACACACACACAGGCATGCATGACTGTTCTTAATCTTATACAAGATGTTTGTGTCTTAAACTCAGTTGCTAGATCAGCTCTGCCCCAATCAAGCCTGTGTGTGCAGATTAGACTTTAATCCAGCCCTGCTTTTCTCTTCCTCTCCTGCTTCCCTGGCTTGCTCTGTCAGCGATGAACGCTGCGCCGCCCCCCCCCGTCATGCTCCCAGCTCACAAGTAAGGGATGAGTTTCTGGACAACCTCGCCAAAGTATCAAAGGTATCCTAGCAACTATTGCAAGTGGCGGACCGAGGCCCCCAATTTAGTTGTCCATTGTATTGCCAGTGCTGGCCTGCGTTGTTGTGCAATTGTTGGTGTGGAAGAATGATAAATGTCCTGCCAAAAGGATGAGGGAGGGAGGTGGTTCTGGAGATTGGAGCATGAACAAAGCGCGCCTCTGCGTCGGACCACTTAACATTCATGTTTTTATGGAGCCTTTGCCCCACACGCACTGTACTCCACCTGCCCCTGATCACAAAGAGCAGAGAGGGTTCCCCACCACTCCGGGATTGTCTTCATCTCAAACATGGTTTCATACGCTCTCCCTACATTAATCTCATAATCTCTCCCCCTCCCTCTCTCTCTCTCTCTCTCTCTCTCTCTCTCTCTCTCTCTCTCTCTCTCTCTCTCTCTCTCTCTCTCTCTCTCCCCTCCCCCCCCCCTCTCTCTCTCTCTCTCTCTCTCTCTCCCCCCCCCCCTCTCTCTTTCTCTCTAGGGACTATGCTAGCTATAGTGTTGATGTCTTGTCTCCTCTCTCTCCTGACTTTGTATGGTGGGCAGATCTGGATCTCTGTGTTTAGATACTCGGTGGTTGAAAGAACAGCGTAAAATGCTGCAAGTGTTTATTTTGTTTATTTATGACTGCGATTGTATTCCTGGACATAAACAACAAAACTAGTCGGAATGGTTTACTTGGATCTTTTGATGCAACCTTTGGCATAACGGAGCACTGAGCCAAGTAAATGTTTTACACGCCAACACATTTTGATATGAGATCAGCTGTAGGAGGGGGAGGAGCAGAGCAAAATCCTCTTCATGATGGTCTCAAACCCTCCAGGCATGCCCTTTTAGGGCGGTCTCGGACCCTAGGGGCGTGCCCTTTTAGGGCGGTCTCGGACCCTAGGGGTGTGCCCTTTTAGGGCGGTCTCGGACCCTAGGGGTGTGCCCTTTTAGGGCGGTCTCGGACCCTAGGGGTGTGCCCTTTTAGGGCGGTCTCGGACCCTAGCGGTGTGCCCTTTTAGGGCGGTCTCGGACCCTTCATTCTTCTCTTTGCCTAAGTGAGCCACTTCTCTCTATTTTCAACTCTTTTCTTTCTACACTTTCTGGTTTATCAGATGTTTCTGTCCTCTAAAAGCCTTGAGTAAATATTTGATTCAGACAAACCCCCTCTGGTGCTCTGAAAGAGACTACAGCATCTCGGAGCGCATCCCCCGTGGTGCGTGTCAAAACGAATCCTGCGTCAGCAGGTGCAGCTGCAACGGCCTGGCGCACGGAAACGCGGCCTTCTCGCCAATTCGAAGTGTCCTCGTGACGCTTCCGTAAGTGCCCTCGAGTCCGAAATGACAGCAGCCACCGCTCGCACTAGAGTGCAGCTCCGTCTGCTTCATCAAACTCGTTTGTGCGCCCGTCAACCCGCCCACAATCGCATCGTTGTCTCGGCCGTTATGAAAAGCATGACCTATGACACGGGCACTTCCTCTTTCCGTGTCCCTGGGTCCTGTCGTATGGGGAGGGGAGGGGGGAGGAGTAGTCAGCCCACGAGCGGATCCGAGAATGAGTCGTGTCGGACGTTGATGACACGTTTTGTTTGTGGTGAGTGAAGTCATGTCAGCGCGTTTCCGTCAACTGTAGGATGGAACACGAGCTTTGACCTCCAGCTCATCAATTTCGAGCTCCTGTCAGTGGCCCCCGCCAGAGTTTTTGATAGCTGTGTGCGAGTGCGAGCCTGGCACCTGACATGAGAAGGCAAGCCTGATGCTCTGACTCGAGTGTGTGTGTGTGTGTGAGAACCTGTGCGATGGAGAATGGAGACAATAGTGACTACTGAGCCCGTGGATTGGCGTGGGGAGGGGTCTGAGTGAGGCTAGCTTGCATGTGTTGTGTTCATGGCTTTATTTACCAGACATCCGAAAGGACTGATTCAGGATCATATGTCTCCCCCCCGATCAACTCTGTGTTTCTGTATGAGCTGGTCCCGTCGTAACTACAAATGTAGCTAAAGATGGATCATACTGTGGCTACTCGATGTGCAGAGAGCTCAGAATTAAATTGCTATATAAATAAAGAGGCAGTCAAATTTGTGCAAAGTATTTAAAAGAACTCTACTGTGTCTTGTTCTAATAATTTCTCTCTTTTTTTTTTTTTTTTTTTTAGTTTTTATTTATTTGGCCACTTGATTGTGCATGCACGTGATGGAATTCCATGTGTATGGCATGCTTTAATTACCTCTGGTCGGGGTCGGGGTCGCCCCTCTGGCTCAGGAAGTGTGAAATGTCCGTGCGAGGCTCCCGGATCCCAGATCGCATCCACTCGCACCTGCGGCCCAGAGTCGTCGGCTCTGTTGCGTCGCCGCAAGAAGGTGTTGCAGAGCGGCACTGCGAACCTTCTCGGAGAGCGCAGGTACCAGCTCGCACATCTCATCCCGAAGACGTCTGAATCACTGGGACGAGCGAGTGCTTCGGTATCTCACTGCCCACTGGGAGGGCCCCTGTGAAGCACTTTGTCAATGAAGAGAAGCTTCCGGACAGAGGGACAGAATCTCATATCCCTCTCCTCATTACAGGCCAGCTGACACCCTGTTGTTGTTGTTGTTGTTCTACCACCCCCGACTGATGTCAGATCAGTGTCCTAGGCTGATCGCTGCTACCCAGTGTCCCACTTGCCTGTTTAAGGGCTCCAGTTAATCCCATCAGCCTGAAGACATCTCCTGTTTTGCATTTAAAAACAAATAATGGTGTTTTGGAACCATCGCTTGGACAGCTTGCTGTTTCTGCGTGCGTGCGCCCCTAGTAACAGGTTGAAAAGTGTCTGTGTGTCTTTTTCTGTCCTGATGATGGAGTGTTTGGATGGAGGTTCCAGCTGGCGGGTGGGGCTTGGCATCACCAGTGGATACTTGGCTTTTAAAACCCATAGGGCTTTGCTTGGCATACTGGCATGCCAGGAATATAATCTCACTGCTGTTAGAAAGAACTCACACCTGCAAACTGTAACTTAGTCCTCTATAAACCCTTGTTACCCTGTAAAGCCATAATGCAAGAACTTGTAAAGATCTGTTTGTTTATTTATCTATTGAATTTTTATTTGAACTCCTGCGTGCTGTGGTTATTTTGCATGCTTCTGTCGTCTGTGCGTGCATGCAAGCATGTGCGTGTGTGTAGGCGTGCGAGCATGCTTTGGGGTGCATGTTTTGTGGTTTTTAATGTGCACACACACACACACACCTCATCAACGCTGCTTTTAAAATGCACAAAGACAGCTGCCAATTCAAAGCAGCACTATTCTTTTTCCTGGTTCAGCAAATGTGCCTGAGATGTTCTCTCTCTCTCTCTCTGTTTTTGCTGGTGTGTGAGGGAGGGAGTACAGGGGAGTCTGATTATGTTTGTGTTTATCAGAACTTGGCTAATGATTAGTAGACTTGCCCGGTGGGAGGGGTGTGTGTGTGTGTGTGTGTGTGTGTGTGTGTGTGTGTGTGTGTGTCTGTCTCCTGAGGATGTGATGTATTTATTAGTCTCCATCTCCATTGTCCTGTGTGTTAATGCATGCCATCAGCATCTACTGTGTTGTAACAGCCCATCACTAGTATGAAGTTTCATAATAACCCTGATATTTTGCCATCTCTCTCTCTCTCTCTCTGTGTGTGTGTGTGTATGTGTGTTTGTGTGTTTCTCCCAGCTGGAGGATTTTATAATTCTCCCTCCCTGAAGCCAGGATTCACTCATCTAGTTGAACATCGTGGAAGAGTTACAGGTCAGAAGCTTCCTTCCTCGCTCCCCTCCTCTTCTGCACTCGTCCGTCTGCTTGACCACACTCTCCCTCTTGCTGTTTTGTGGGTCTGTGAGGGAGCAGTACCTCCTCATGTTTCCAGCTGCTAGGCTAACTCTCCTCAGCCACACAGCTGATGGTGCACTCTGCTATTTATTGATTTTGTGTGTGTGTGTGTGTGTGAGTTGGGCTTTGGTGTTTGTTTCGTTTCGGTGGGTCTCCTTTTCTCTGATTCTGCCTCAGCTGATGTGCTATTGGATTTGCATTTGGTTCTCCTCACTGTCCCCACCCTGCCTGCCCTCTACTCGCCTCGCAGTGCAACTCTTCAAATACATGTGGCAGTCTGTGTCAGGGTAGGAGAGAGCAGGAGGAAGAGGAGGAGTGGAGGTCCAGCTGCTGCCATGGCAGGTCACAAGGTCACGGACCTCTCTCTCTCTTTCTCTCTCCCTCCCCTCTCTCTCCCTCTCTCTGCCTTTCCACCCCCCTCTCTCTCCCTCTCTCTCTCCCTCCCCTCTCTCTCCCTCTCTCTCTCCCTCCCCCTCTCCCTCCCCCCCTCTCTCTCTCTCTCTTTCTCTCTCCCTCCCCTCTCTCTCCCTCTCTCTGCCTTTCCACCCCCCTCTCTCTCCCTCTCTCTCCCTCCCCTCTCTCTCCCTCCCCCTCTCTCTCTCTCTCTCTCTTTCTCTCTCCCTCCCCTCTCTCTCCCTCTCTCTGCCTTTCCACCCCCCTCTCTCTCCCTCCCCTCTCTCTCCCTCTCTCAGCCTCTCCACCACCCCCCCCCCTCTCTCTCTCTCTCTGTCTCTCTCTAGCTGGCTCTAGCTGGCTCATGTGCGCGTTCGGTGGATTTCTGTGTGTGTATTTTAGTCATTTTTCCAGGGTTGACCCCGAGTAAGAGCACTGTGTTGGGGCGGAGTGCAGTACAACGTGCAGGAAAGACCAGACCTTTGCACAGTGTCAGCTGTTACACAACACTTCAGCTCCTCATTCCTTGTGTTCTCAGCGGGGTTTTGTGGCGTCTCTCCTAAAAACATGTGCTCCTCGCCGTTCTTTGGCGTAAAGAATCTGTTTAATTGTTCTATTGTAATGCTCACTCTCTCCTCCTCTCCCCTCCTGTGTGTGAAATGAGGGCTTTGGTTTGTGTGTTTCATCACAGTTGCCAGGCTCTCTGCTGGGGGGGGGGGGGGCGGTTGTGTGCGGTGACCCTAAATCCTGGCATGAACCCGCCGCTCCGCTGCGCCTCTGAATGGGTAGCGAGTGGGAGCCTGGCGCGCTGCGATCGCTCTGTTACGGAATGCCAGAGCTAGACGCTGGCCGGTGGCAAATGAGTTGATCTATCGCAGGCAAAACTGCTGCGTTTACAGCATGTACTTAATTCGGCCTGCAGAGGGAGGGCTGTTTTAATAGTGTGTGTGTGTGTGTGTGTGTGTGTGTGTGTGTGTGTGTGTGTGTGTGTGTGTGTGTGTGTGTGTGTGTGTGTGTGTGTGTGTGTGTGTGTGTGTGTGTGTGTGTGTGTGTGTGTGTGTGTGTGTGATACTGCACCCCCACTCTCACCTCCTGGTTTCTAGCTGTCTAAAGGTAGCAGGCTCAATGAGCAGTTCTGCAGTGCTGTGTTAAGTTTGCTGTGTTGAATTTGAAACCTGATTCAGAGGGAAGTTCTCGATTCTGTACAGTTCAGATTAACAGTAGAGTACAACGATGGGATATGCGTAACAGTAATACAATATAGTAATTACAGTGCACACTATAGTCTAAAGGTTTCATCCACTGTGTGTGTGTGTGTGTGACAGGACACCACTCTAGTATTGCAGCAATGCCTGGCCTCTGTGAGGAAGGAAGCTCTAGAAAACTGAGTCCCTCTAGGTTACACACCACACACACACACACACACACACACACAGAAAGAGAGAGGAGGATCACGATAACTGTCACTCTCTAAAGGTAATCTGGCCCTCCCAGAGTTAAACTTGATCTTTCTTCAGAGTTGTGCACACATGCGTGCACACACAGGCACCTGCGGTAGAGCATCGTAGCTCAGGCCTGTGATTTTACCTCTCTGATCTTTATAGTCCCAGAATAGCGCTGTGTAAGGTGGCAGACATGTACCCGCACACGTCTGTCGCTTTTTCTTCTGAAGTGCTTCCTTTTTTTCATTTAATTTGTTTTTTTTTTCTTTTCCTGTCTCTTAGTACATTGCATCTGCACTATACTGGCTTTCATTTCTGAGGCTTTTATTAATGTGTGGGTGGGGGTGTGGGTGTTTTTTGGTTTTTTTTACTATACACTCCCATGTAGCTTGGGGGAATATGGTCAGTGGCTGCTTGGTAATTAAAGGGAGGTGTGGTTGGTGCTGAGAACTGGCTCTTACAGAGATGTCAAGGGTCAAAGGAAGGTAGGAACACACACACACACGTATCTTAGGCCTTTAAAGAAAAGTTTAACTGCAGATACCACTATATCTCTAGACCTAAACATAAACATCTGTGAGTAAGTCAGAGTTTCTTTGACTCTGTTAGGGTTTGAAGTAAAATTTTTGTGCATGAAATGCTGATGAGAACCAAATTGCTCATAAAGTGATGTTCAGGTGTTCCTGGTAATAACATATTTCCTGTCAAAGATCTAGACCTTTAACATGTAACTCTTCCCTCTTTGTCTAGTGAGCTGATTGGTTACAATGATTGGTTCACACACACACACACACACACACACACACACACACACACACACCTCCCTCTGGTGTTGTCATGGCACTGAGTGGATTTGAACAGACACTTCTCTGTATTAGGGACTGGTTAGTGCTGCTCACTGACGTGGAACCAGAGCCATCTGATTGGCATGGAACGTGAGCGCACGTTTACTCCTCCAGATGTTCAGTCACTGTGATACCTGCTCTTCCTGCTGGAGGTCAGTGACACTACATCTCCCAGAATGGCGAGAGCTCCGGCAGACATATGCGAGCGGCTAGTTTAGCACGGCCTGCGCCTGCCCTGCCTTCTGCCCTGAGTCTCGAGTTTCTCAAAGAACATGCGCTCTCCTCAACCTGTCCCACTGCCGTGGAGCTCTACCACCTGCTCGGTGAAGTCGGAGCCATGTGTTAGAGAGGATGTAGGACCAGCTGACTGCTCTGGAGAATTCCCGCTCACTTCCAAAAATAAGAGCGCTCCATATGAGGTTTCTCTATTCCACTACCTGTTTTGTTTTTTTTTCTGCTGCTTGGCTGAAGCACCTCTGCCGATTTTTTTAAATTTTTTTATTTATTTTTTATTTATTTCTTTTTAATTATTTTTGTAGAGTTTGACCTCTGTACCTGAACAGGGCTCCTGACTTCAGCACATGCACACGTTAAAAGGACCTCTGAGCTCACCTTCTTGCACCCCAGCAAGCGTTAAACGCACCTAGCAACTGTGTGTTACAGTTCCGTAAGAGCAAAGCTGCGCGAGTATGTTTATATGTGTGTTTTGGTGTTGTAAGAGTGCAAGGGAGAGAAACTCACACACTTCTGCAGTCTCTGTTTGTTTACAACACCCCCCCCCCCCCCCCGCCCTTTTCACCATTTCATCTTCGCCCTCTTCTTTCCTCTCTTCAAACTCACATGGGTCGCGTGTGCAAACTGGGGTTTTGGACTCCAAATATAGGCCTTTACGGTAGCTGACCCTGTCTTTGCCTTTAGTGTGGTCACTCTAGGCCTGGCTCAGCTCAGAACCCTGTCCCCGTGCTGTAATTATATGCGAGGGTATCTATTTGGTGTCCTTTGAGAAGCACTGCTGTTGCCTAGCGCTGCAAAACTCCCCCTTTAGTCATTTCGCAAGCGCCGACGTACTAAAGTGCAAGGCGCCTTGCTTTTAGCCTGGTTAGAATGTGTAGCTTTTCTGTTTATTCCTGGTTAGTTTCTTGTTGCCGAAGGGAACAAGCTTGCCGCCGACCTACTGTAGCTGAATTTTGTTGAGTGTTTTAGTTTCTCGGCCTGCTGCTGTTGAGTCATCAGTCCTGGAGCAAATAGTAAGCGCTACCAGTGATCCCTCCTCAGGAATTCCTTTTATCATATCATCTTTCAGTGGTAAAATAAAAGCAAACTCTTCTTGCTTTTGTGACAAAGAACAAGAGGTTCACGTGGTTCATTAATTCTTGTACCTTTTTAGATGATATTTTTAAACCACTGCTAGGGTCTGGTTTTTTTGGGGGGGGGGTGAACCAGGCAGAGAGGGACTTGCCCTGACCCTCCAGAGCAGCTGAAGACATTTGTCCACATCCAAAAGCTTTCAGAAAACATGCACAAATATGGACAAAACAAACGCAGTGAACAGAGAGGGTTCCGTCCATGTCCGCTCGACTTTGTTTTTATTTGTTTTGTTTTTTTTGCCCTACTTTAAAATAAATAAATAAATAAATAAATATATATATATATATATATATATATATATATATATATATATATATAATTTTTCATTTTTATTTATTTTATTTTTTTTCCCTTCCTTTCATACCCACGCCGTTGTAAACGCACGCGGCCATTTGAAATGATGTCATGAAAATGTTTTCAGATCTCCTGCCAGAGCAAAGAAGCCGAGACTTGTCTGGTGGTCTGTACCTAAGGAACCGCACGACCCCTCATTACTCTCCAGTCCTAGACACAGCTACCAAACTCCCACAATGCATCACTGCCTCCCACGGTTCTGTGGTGCTTCAAATGAGCTTTGAACTCGCAAAGGGTTTCACATGGGGAGTTTGTTTGCCTTCTGCTCTTACATTGTTGTCCCTTCCTCCTCCTCTATACACACGGATTGGGACGTCCTGACCAGAGGTCCCCTACCGAAGTTCACGGTGCTGGTGACCGTTAGATGAGTAAAGCACTGAGATTAGAGAGTGCGACACGCACACGCGCGCATGCGGGCACGGGCACCGTCGGACAGCAAGCTCTTGAGAGAGAGTGGGATTGTGGGAGATTTCAGTGGCCACAGTGGGAAAGCAGATTGTGGGAAGGCCTTTGGGTGGTGACTGAGTGGCCCCATAGCGATGCCAGATCAGTGTGCCATCTGAACGCAAGCCAAGAGCACTGTTAAAGCCAAGGGAAAGGGAGAGATGGACAGAGATTATGGAGAGAGTGTGTGTGTGTGTGTGTGTGTGTGTGTGTGTGAGGGAATGTGAAAGAATGGGTTTGGCAGGAACTGAATGTTTTGAAAAGGCACATGACATCCCAGTAGGCCTGGTGCCAGTATCTGTGACCCATTTGCGTTTTCAGAGTTGTAGGGGTGCGGCGTGGGTCAAACAGGTGCAGCACACGCTAGACTAGCCTTCTTACCTTGTACAGCATTCACACAGATCCACAACGCATAGAGTAAAGACACTATGGAGCGCATGAGCTCGGGCCTACTCTATTAGAGCTACCTCTCTGTCTGTGGTGCTCTGGGGAGTTTCACTGCTGCGTACGGTCATGGTTTATTTTCTTTTATTTGTCAGGGACCGGAGTGTAAATCAGAATTTAGACATTTTAGGACTGTTGCATTTGTGTTTGTACGTGCTGCCCCTGGGCAGTGTTGTCAGGAGGCGTGGTATCTCCTGCATGATGACGCCCAGTTCTGCGTGGCTGTCTCTCTCGATGACGTCAGGCGACTGGCGTGCTTGTTAACCATATCTTAGACATAAAGGCCTGGGTGTCTCGGGATGTTTTTTTTTTTTTTTTTTTTTCTTTCATCCAGGATAAAACAGAAGTATTGATCACTGGTTCAAAGGTCTAGAGAAAGTATCTGACCTCTAAACTAAATGCACTGGGGTTTAACCCAGGCCACCACCAAGAAAAGCTTTCGAGTGCTTGAGAGAGAGACTGAAAATATTGATATTTTTAAATGGAAACATTTAATTCATCTGGCTTTCATGTAGCGTGTTTTGTTTTATAAATTTATGGTCTTAGTATTTCTACCTACTTTTATTGATTATCATTTGTTATTATTTCTTTTATTCTATTTGTTTTCATTTTTAACATTTTACTTAATCTACTGCTATACAATAATCAATTTATTGATGAATTTTAATTTAATAACTTTATCGGTAATACTATTGCTTGTATTGCACATTTTTATTGGTCTTCTTTTATTGGTTTCTATGCTCTGTCAGCGTTTATTGGGAGAACACTATGGATTTTTCCCTCCTACAGGAGACGGAGTACGGAAAAATGAAATGGAAACAACTGGCAAACCCCTCTTAGGCCTTGGGGATGCTCCATCCAGCCGAGTCAATAAAAATCATCTTTCCTGTGATGTTCTCTCGTGCAGATGGTTACAACGATGAGTGTCCCGTGATCTTGTTTCCATGGTGACGGGCGTCCGCGCCACCGGCTCAGATTTGCTCAGATCGTGTTCCATTGATGCATTCTTCCCTGGCTTTCTCTGTACTTTCTTCAACCTCAAAGCCTGATCCTTGAAATATGGGGCAGTGGCAGAACAAGAGGATGGATGAGGCGGCAGCGTTGCGGGGCAGGGCAGACACCAGCCTGGGTCTCTCAGCTTCAGCCGAGCATTGTAGGGCACTTGACTGTTACGGCTTTTGTGCTGAACTCATTTGTTCTCGGTATATTAAATGTAAAAGGGCTCTTTTAATAGTTTTTTTTTTAATGGCAGCATTAGCAGGAAGCAGGAAATTTGATTCTTCTGGTGTTTTTGTGTAGGCCAGACTCGCCCTCCTCCCTCTGTATATGTGCTGAGATCTTTTCACTAAACTGTAGGAACCCAAAACCTGCTCTACCAGGTCGCACAATCCCCTTTCTCCTCTCGGCGCGACACGCGATAGGGTTCACCGCTTGGACACGAACCGCCCACGTGCGTACCCGGAGGACGCACAAACGCAGATCTCATCCGGCCAGAGTGTAGCTGATCAGCGGAAGCGGTCACGTGACGCTAAAAAGGCAATCGTGCTGCTCTATGAACGCAAAACCAAGTTTTGTTTGTTTGTTTGCTTTTTTTTTTTTTAAAGAAAAACAATTAAACAATGCTCTATAAAATTAAAACGAGAGATCTGTCGTCGCACGCGCTACCTCCCATAGTTGCTTGGATCTGAAAAGCCTCCCAAGGCAATGGACTGTCACGCACACGGTGCGTGGGCTGTTACGCTCTCGCGTTTCGCCTCTCCGAGTCACTCTGCACCTCGGGCGCCATCGCGCTGTGCTTTTGAGCGCGCGTCCCTGTTTGGGTAGACCGCGGGACCCTTTCGCAGTCTGGCGGTGCCACGCGGTCGGGGGAAGAGTGGGACCGGGATGAGGCGAGCTCGGGAACAGAACGGGAACGTTACGGAGGTGTGGCATCGAGTTCAGATATGTGAGCTGCGATCAGATAATGTGCTTGAATGAGAATAAGGGAAGGCGGGGGAATGGGGTGGTTTGTTCTGCGGTGACGGTACAAATGCGGGATTTGTCCGTGTTTCTTTTGAAACACGTTTTGCGAGAGATGGTTTTTATGGAACTGATTTCCGGATGTTCTGTTTCTAATCAGATTTAAGTGTGTGTGAAATGTGGTGTTTTAAACTTGCCTCTAGTGAGTAGTGGAGTCACAGTGCTTGTCTGAACGCGCTTCGTTAAATCCCCCATCACGGCTCCATTAGTGTGACAGATGAGAATAGTGTGGATACACGATCTAATTCACCAAACCAGATTATTTTCTTTTTCTGTTATTTTTCTATATTTTTCGTTTTTGTGACCATCGCTCGTTTCTCGTGCAAAACCCTAAACTCTCCTTGCAATTTTAAGACGGAGGAACAGCCCGTCGCCATAGTAACTGTTATCTCAGGTGTAATCTTTACACCGTGGGTGCCGTGGAGTAAGAACAGCTGTCCTGTGTACGCTAACTCTGCCCTAAACCTCGGAAAGGTGAGCGGAAAGGGACATTCCCGCCTCTTCGTGGAAATGCGCGGTGTCCGTATCGGCTTGTGGGTTTTACGGTGTTGCGTTCCTAACCCCTGGCGCGCACCGCCGAGCTTGAGCAGGGACAAAGCTTGGCCCGGTCACACTGGGATTTGCCCCCAGCAAAGGGGCCTCATCTTATCTTACCTTAAACTTGCGCCATAAATCTACCCGAAGGGTGAGGCGCTCTTCACCGATGAAGAGCTGATGAAGGTGAGGGTTAGGCTTAGACGTACACTGGATCAGCTTTTTTTTTTTTTTTTTTTTTGTAGTTGGCCTTAGCAAGGGGTCTAAAACTGGTTGCAGAAGCTAACTGCTCTGCTGGTTAGTGTGTTCTGTGCGCCAAGACGGCCAGTTTAATCCGAATGTTTAATAATGATCTGATTAATGTAGCTAGCTAGGAATGTGGATCAGTAAACTGCACCATGGCCTAATGAACTCTGTAAGTTTTTTTTTTTTTTAATAAAGTAGTTAACACCTTTTGGTTGGTTTTGGGCCTCTAAAGATACAATTCTACCAAATATGTGTTTAATCAGCAATAGCTTCTGGTTATTAATAGTCATTCATATGTTTATTATTAAATATTCTAAATAGACTTGACATTACCAAGTGTACACTTTGTCCAAGGAGCAAACCTAAACGCATGCAGGAAGGTGAACACTTTCAGCCAATCACTTTGTTTTACAGTTAAAGCACTTTCCTGTTTGTGATCAGCAGTTTGATGTGTTTTTTTCTTTCTTTCTTTTGTTCTTTCTTTTGTTCTTTCTTTCGTTCTTTCTTTTCGTTTTCTGTGAAATCTCTTGTTCTGCTTTGTAAGGGGGAAGGAAAAGTGCACACACACCAATAGCAACTTGTGGACATTCAGAGGTTTGCATAGAAAGATAAAAAAGACTTGTGTTGCTCTCACACTCCTTTGACTCATGCATGCATACACACACACACACACACACACACAGGAAGTGGGGCCTTTTTCAGTTCCAGCTGACTGTTGTGCCATTGTTTGAGCATGCTACACAGGTGGAGTCTCAGAGAGAGTATCTCTCTCCCTTTCTCTGTCCTCTTTAAATTCGTTTCTGTGTCCTACAGAGGTAACCTCACGCTACCCAAGGTTCCGGAGCCTAACATGGCGCTCAGCGTGTTGGGAGTTTTCCTGGGATTGCTTCTGGAAGTTTCTGCTCATGGACCGTCCAGTGTCGCCAGGAGTTCGTGGAGACATGAAGGTACTGGCAGTTGAGTTTTCTTACGTTTACTGAATACTGAATCTTAACTGGTCTCTCTTATTTCTTTGTGTGCACTGTTCTGGTCATTGAGATGTCAGACTGCTCTGAGTAGCAGCAGTTCCACAGTCTCAGCAGAAAAACTGCACCACCTCACATTTTGATTTGTCTAAGGCCACCCTTACTGAAAACATTTATGGCATTTAGGTGACAGCTTTATCCAAAGCAACTTACAATTATAACTGAGAACAACGTGAGCAATTGAGGATTAAGGGTCTTGCTCAGGGGCCCAACAGTGGCAACTTGGCTTGAACCAGCAACCTTCCAATTACAAGTCAAGTACCTTAACCACTGGGCTACCACTACCCACATTTACAATTCTGAGGGTTTTTTCCTGTTGTTTTTATTATTATTGTTATTTTATTCTCTTTGTTCCATAACAAGACTTGAGTAAAACCTTTTAAACCTAGCCTGTATTTTGTAAGCTGTCAACCTGCTTCTAGAGATTTTGTTTCTAGTATTCTCAAAGTGGTTCTAGAGTGTAATGTAATGTCAGTTTCTGGTGAGGTTTTAGCTTTGAGAGTTTCAGCGACACACATGGGATCATTTTTGTCCTGTGGGGATAGGGGCCGCCGGTTTCACGCAGACGGGCTGACGTTAAATCTTGCCTCATGGATGAACTGTTGGCGCGCGCTGCATTTTGGCTTTTCTAGAGAGTGCCTGAACAATGAAGCCTCGTCCTGAGCAACTGCCAACTATTTATCAGTTTCGTGCCCTTCGCCACATGCGGTCCTCTTGTGCTGGTAGACAGTCTGGCATGCACTTTGCAGAGACAGTTGTGTGTGTGTGTGTCGCTTCCTGTGTGTCCAATAAGAAGAGTGGTGTGTGTGTGTATGTGTGTGTGCGCGCGCGCGATGTACAGAAACAGAATGTCTTTTCACATTTTTACTTTTTAACGTGTGTGTGTGGTACAGACCCAGACATGGATAAACACGTGTGCGTGTGCACACAACACACAGTCACAAAGCCAAGAATATACTGCTGTCAGCGCCATGTAAATCACTGAATTACACCCCCATAAATACTCACTACCACACACCTGCATGGTGTGTTAGATCACACACCTTCTGTCACTGTCATGTAAATGGTCTCATTCTAAAACAGGTGCACACATCTAGGTATAAAATCCATATCTCTCTCTCTCTCTCATATACACACACACACACACACACAGACACACACACACACACACACAGAGGAGGGTTGGAAGAAGCCTGACTCCCACCAGCGGGTCTCAACACTGGGAGGGTCAAACATCCGTCTGACCTGAACATCCTGGGAGCTCAGCATGGTGCCTCTGTGCCTATCTCTCTCTCTCTCTCTCTGTCTTATTCACATGCACATTTGGCCAGGGACACTAAAGAATTTCATCACGTGACGGATCAAGAAAACATGCTGTCACTTGGTGCCTTTTATGTAACCCACAGTTGCCCTCACATCACTGCGTTTAGAACAGTCTAGAAATGAGCACCTAAAGGACCAGGAGTGTCTCCAGTGCAGGCAGGCCGTCCGCCGGGTCCCCAGAAGTCTCTGCAGCGCAGGCCGTGCGTTGGGTCCTCCTGCCCTTTGCAGGCTTGCCAGGATGGCCGATCAGTTTATGCTGAGTCCTTGCGAGCGATTGTGTTTCATTTATTTTCTAGTTTGCAGTTCTTCTTGCCTCTCTTCAGGTTATCCTTTCTCGGAAACCGAAGCTTTCCTTTAACCCCAGCTGGTTGTGTGTGTGTGCACGCCTCTTTCCGCCGGTCTAGACGTGAGCTTGGTAGAGTTCTCTGAGCCGGGTGTCCTCAACTACTCCACCCTGCTGCTGAGTGAGGAGAGAGACGTGCTGTATGTTGGAGCCAGGGAGACCATCTTTGAGCTGAGCCTCAACAACGTGTCCGTGAAGAACAACCAGGTGAGGACGGGCCCTGCGCGACGCCCGGCGAAGGCCGTCATTTATCCACGACGGGTTTAAAGCGCTACTTTTATCTCTTGGAGGTGATGCGCACTTGTGAATCCAATTGATGCTGCTTATTTAGTGAAAGGTAAAGTGACACTACCTGTGATGAGGTTAAATGCTCGTAAGATTAACGTGACTTGATATGTTTTTTTAATGACCGGAGTCTAGTGTTTTTTTTTGGTGCAGGTATTACAAGTGTTTTCTTTCCTTTGTGTACTATTAAAGGTAGTATGGAATGTTCCAGAAAGCCACATGAACAAATGCATCTTAAAAGGGAAGTCCAAAGAGGTATGATTAAAAAATAAACAACTGAGAAGTGGGGGGTTGTTCCTGTATGGTTTCCCTTGTTCTCTGAGCAGTGTTTTTTTGTGTTACAGACTGACTGTCAAAACCATATCCGGGTTCTGCAGGCCTTTGATGAAAACAAACTATATGTGTGTGGTACACATGCGTTCCAGCCACTCTGCGATTACCTGGTGGGTGTGTGTGTGTGTGTGTGTGTGCGCACACCTCCCCTCGAGCTGTAGGAAGCAGTTCTGGAATCTTTTTGGATTAGGAGTTCTAGTGTAACACTGACCACTGAAACATCTGCCATGATCTTAGTGACCTAATACGTAGGGTCTTTGGCAGTAAATGTGTCCATTATGCTCGTTAAAGGGCAGAGCGGCAATCAATTAAGAGTTTGGGATTCATTTCACTATGTCTGCACAGTTGAGGGCAAAATAATCCTGTCCTGCTCCTGAATGAAGCTTTCCTGTTTAAGGGTAAAGAGGAAAGAAAGCTCAGGTTAGAAAGGCCACGCTTTTGGAGCCTGTGATTTCTACCAACGTGTGTTTTTTTTCCCCCCCAGCTTTCTGGCTTGGCCTCCAGCCTGCTGTCTTTCATTCTGGTTGGTCCGCTCCAAAACACAGTCTTAGTTTGGCAGGGCCGTGTAAATCGGCATCAAAGCTGTGTGGAATCAGCTGGTGTGAAATCTTAAAATCGATTACCTTCTCCCTGGTTAGCTATGGTGTAGGTACGCCAAACACATTTTCCCCAGTGACCTGGGCCCTTATGTTGGATAGATCCCCTTTACTCGCATTACTAATCATTACTAATCGAAGACAAACCCTGGATCTACACTCTCGCTCCACCAGGAGGTTCACAAATGTCCTGGTTAGTCAGTGTGGTTAGCTGCCCTGCTAATCCACTGTGGATGTTAGCCTGATGATGTTTTTCCTGTCAGGCACGTAAACAGTAGCACTTCACGCTGAGGTCGATGACTGACTGTTTCTGATTTCTTGGCCAGGAGACCCACCTTCCTGCACCCGGTTACGCGTGTCCGTTCAGGCTGGGGCAGCGTCTTGCCCACAACATGTACATTTATGTTTACATTTATAGCATTTAGCAGACGCTCTTATTCAGCGCGACTTACAAAAGTGCTTTGTCATTTCCTCATAGAACACATCCTAGTAGAGTACAGTAGGTTAGAGTCCAACATACCAATGAACTAAAATACTGTATAAATACAGGGATCACTGCTGATGGCTAGAAGTGCACAATACATATAAGCTCTATCTTAGACAATGATAAGTGTAATAAACAAGTTTAATATCAGTGTAATAAACATTACCCTACAATAAGTACTAATTTAGCTAGTCAATATCGGAGCAGGGTCAGTGGTCATTTAAATATTCCACAAATAGACGGGTCTGCAGTCTGCGTTTGAAGACTGCAAGGGACTCTACTGTCCGGACAGCAAGCGGAAATTTGTTCCACCATCTTGGAGCCAGGACAGAGAATAGTCTCCATGCTTGTCTTCCATGAGACGTGAAGCCTGGTATTTCAAGCCAAGCCGTACTTGAGGTTCGAAGTACTCGAGGTACGGATCGGGCTTTGACCATTGACCTGTATGAATGGGCTGGTCCATTTTTGGCTTTGTAGGCAAGCATCAAAGTTTTAAATCTGATTCGTGCAGCTACTGGAAGCCAATGAAGGGAGCGCAGCAGTGGAGTAACATGTGAACTTCAGAAGATTGAAGAGCAGTCGCGCTGTTGCATTCTGGATAAGTTGTAGAGGAAGACCAGCAAGTAGCGTGTTGCAGTAGTCTAGCTTTGAGATCACAAGAGACTGCACAAGCACCTGGGTAGCTTTCTGCACATCCACGTAGCTCCCGATTTAAAGGGGAAGAAGGATTTTGGATGGGAAATGAAACGTGATCACACCTGAATCACCTCTTCCTGTCTGCTGTTCCATGCCCTTTCCTGCTTTCCCAGTCTCTGAAGGACTTCCAGCTGATCCAGAAGCAGGAGGACGGGAGAGGGAAGTGTTCATTTGACCCCGCTCAGAGTTTCACCACCGTCATGGTCGGTGAGTGCTCTCGGTTAGCAAACACTCCTGAGCACTCCTCGGTACCTCCTAAAGCCTCCGAACACTCCTGGTGTGATGCACCGGGAGAAAAATGTCTGCGTGAAATGTCTATTGATGTTTTGTTGTTGTTCTGAAACATGTCTGTTCCCAAAGGTTTTTTTTAAATTGTTGTTTGTGTTTATTCTTTAGATGGGGAACTGTACTCAGGGACTGCATACAACTTCCTGGGTAGTGAGCCAATCATTTCCAGATACTCAGTCTCTCAGAGCCTGCTGCGGACGGAGTACTCCACATCCTGGCTCAACGGTACACACACGGAGTCTGTCACAGAGCAGTGTGTTGTGGCTGTGTCTGGGGGATTTTACGACACTCATCGCTATTAATCCGTTGATTTTGTTTGTGACAGAGGGCATCAAGGTCGCTCTAATCGGAACGCAAACTCGCAGGCTCTCATGTTTGTGCTGCGTCTTCCCAGCAATGACTGGGACATGGCGGAGTGACTGAGGATTAGGTGCCGGGATTAGCGGACCCTGCAGGGGGAATGCTGCATCTCCATAGGAACGCTAGGTGCGGGGAGACTCGGATCTCGTGCCTAAAGCTCTGTTTTCCCCCGTGCTGTGTGCAGAGCCCAGTTTTGTGTTCGCCGATGTGATCCGAGAGGGAAAGAGCAGTGTGAATGGAGAAGATGATAAGATATATTACTTCTTCACGGAGGTCTCTGTCGAGTACGAGTTCTTTGGCAAGCTATTGATCCCCCGCATCGCTCGCGTGTGCAAGGTGAGCAGGACACGTGTGCCGGCCATCTGCTACCTGCACACCCCCCTAAAATACACGTGCGCGTGCTCCTCTCTCTCCTCCCCCTTTCCTCTCTCTTGGTGTGTGTGTGTGTGTGTCTGTCTCTCTCTCTCTCTCTCTCTCTCTCTCTCTCTCTCTCCTTTCTGTTTCCTAGACTGTCTTCCGTTTTTAAGATCATAACTTTTATGTAGGAGAGACTGTATAGCAATTATTCTCAGTTATTCTCACAAAATAAACCCCAGTGGGGTAACCAAGAGGGCACATTACACAGCTACCATGCAAAGAAATGAATAACTCCACACTAAAAATGGGTTTAATGTAATTAATTAGCTGGTTACATGCTTATTAGCAGTAATTGGTTATACAGTTCAGCAGCCCATTATTCAGAAGCATCAGACCTCTGTACACATTGATTGTCCAGTTAGAATGGAGTATTCAGTTGAACCACGTAAAAGTAAAATATTTCCAAGCCAGCTTCTTCCTGAAATGCTTTCATTCACTTCAGCAAATCATGGTTGCGTCTTGAGATATTTAAAAGGCCCATTTGTGCCAGGGGGACGTGGGAGGTCAGAGGACCCTACAGAAGAAGTGGACGTCCTTCCTGAAGGCCAAGCTGGTGTGCTCCATGCCAGAGCTCAACTTTGTCTTCAACGTGGTCCATGACGTGTTCATACTCAAGACACCTGACTGGAGGGAATCTGTCATCTACGGCGTCTTCTCCTCGCAGTGGTACGAATGAGCGGATGAAACGCGTCACTAATTCTTCCCTTCTGGTTTGACCGGCGGCACACGTTCCCATGTTGTCATGCTGTCACACTGAGTCACCCACCATGAGCACATCAGCGTCTCGATCGGTACAGAAACTGACTGTGACGACAGTGCAGCTGACCTGTATTTGAAAAATGAAGGAAGTGTGTTTTAATTTGACTGAGAGAACATTCCTCCCTCCCCCACTCACTCCTCCGCCCCTCTCTCTCTCTCTCTCTCTCTCTCTCTCTCAGGGGGAATATGGGCCTGTCTGCTGTCTGTGCGTATAACATGAGCTCAGTGGATGAGGTCTTCTCCAGGGGCAAGTACATGCAGAAGGCCACGGTGGAGCAATCTCACACCAAGTGGGTGCGCTACAACGGCCTCACGCCCTCCCCGCGGCCTGGAGCGGTGTGTAACCCACCACACATCACCACCATGCTACACTTAAACTAAGCTTAAATGAAACCACACCGTTCACCTTGACAGGCTGAGCGTATGGTGTGGATATATTACGGTGTGAAAATATAGCGAACATGGCGATTTTTTAAAAAAATATATATATTTTTTTAGTGCCTCATGCACTCGTCTCTCGTTTTTAAGAGGATTCAGGAACCTGTCTTTTTAAGTAGCTCAGTGTGCGGCTTCGCTCTGACCGTGTCACGTTCCCTTCACAGTGCATCAGCAACCAAAACCGTCTGCAGAACATCAACAGCTCTCTGCTGCTCCCTGACAAGACCCTGCAGTTCGTGAAGGACCACCCTCTCTTAGCTGACCCCGTCCTGCCCATCGGCAACGGGCCCCGCCTCATCGCCAGGGACACCAACTACACGCAGATCACCGTGGAGAGAGTCCCCGCACTTGACAACAATGTCTATGATGTAATCTTTACCGGCACGGGTGAGTGTGTTGGATGTAGAGTGAAGTGTGGAAACTCTAGAAAATGCTTGGTTACAGCGAATATTCAAGAGTTTGGGGCTTCTGAGCTTCGGTTTGTAAGCAAAGTGTAGTTGTTTGAGACGACGTTAAGGAGTGCAGGTGATTGTGACGTGCCATGTGCCGATTGCAGATAAAGGGTTTCTGCATAAGTCCGTGGTGTATGAAGGAGGTTTGCACGTGATCGAGGAGGTGCAGCTCCTGAAGAACCCAGAGCCAATCAAAACCCTCCTGCTCTCCACACAAAGGGTACAGCAAAAAAACACACTGCAGTTCACACGGGCATGTTCACATGGCATGCGCACACACACACACACACACACACACACACACACACACACACACTGCAACCTTTACCCTGTCTCTGAGTCTCTGACTCTGGTGGCAGTGTTGTGGTTTGTGCTGATGCTGTGAGTTTCTACATGAGCTGGTGTGGCTGCTGAAGTTCACATGAGTTTTCACTCGCACACAAACAAACAAACAAACACAAACAAGCAGCTGAAGTGAGTCTGTCATCACGACTCAGGTGCATGGAAATAGATGAGCTGTAGTCTCACTTAGACGGCCTTGGGGAGTGCATAAGGAGATTTCTGTGAAGGTTATGAAGTCTAGACTTTAAATTATTTCGCTATGACTTCCTGTCTTTGGATTAAGTGTGTGTGCATGCGTCAGTGAGGAGAGTGGTGGAATTCATGAAACCAAAACACCAGAATCATGTATTTTCAGCTGTTGAGGAAAGGAGAAGTTTCCAGCTGTGGAGACACAAAGGCTCTTTAGACAGATGACTAAACGGGCCCCACCAAGAAAAAATAAAAACACAAAACCTCATACATACTCTTTCCCTGTGTTTGTTTTTTTTGCCTTTGTTTTGTATTAGAACATACAGGTCTCACTTGCACATTCATAGATGCATACCAAAGTACCTGCTTACAACACCTCATTACTACAATATATCTGCTGAGCTGTAGTAAGTTTAGAAAGTACATTTAAATTAGTAATTGTTTCTATTCACGCACATTGTGTGTGTGTTTTGCCGTCTTTCACAGGCCAGATTCCTGTACGCTGGTTCTGACTCTGGCATCGTCCAGTCCCCCATGGCATTTTGTGACAAATACACAACTTGCGAGGACTGCATCCTCTCCCGAGACCCTTACTGCGCATGGGAGACGCGCACCACTTCCTGTATCGATATATTCCAGAGGAAGGATCAGCACCGGTTAGTGGCGCCTTCGCTCCTGATCTCGCGTACGCTGGTGGCCTGGTCAGCTCACCTTCTCCTTGTGCCAGAGCCACGCTATCTGCTTCCTGGAGACCGTGCCTCTTTCTTAGAATGCCCCCTCCCTGTCCAGTCACATCACGTTGCATGTGACAACTGTCTAAGCGTTGAGAAAACTCATTTCAGAGGGGATTAATGTTTATTAATCCCCTCTGAAATGAGTTTTCTCAACGCTGAGACAGTAATCAAAAGCACCGTCTCCCAGGAGAGGCTGAAGCCTGTGTTGCAGTAAAATGACAATTAGTTGTGATCTTTCTCTCCCAATCATCTTTCCACCTTTAGGAAGTTGCTTCAGAACCTGCAGGGAAATGCAAGCATCTGTCCTGCGGGTGAGTACCGGAGACGGCCACTAGGGGTCAGGCGATGTGCACGGAATCTGATCAGCACTTTTTGACATGTTTGGCACAATTAGAGGATCAGGAAGTTTTGGGTGAGGTCGAACTCCTGGTAGCTTTAGGCTTTGGCAGTTTCACCAGAAGCCTGGTGTCGCCGTAGTTCCAGCAGCCAGGAACCCACCTGCTTTGTAATGTTGGTGAAAATGATAGAGCTGTCGCAACCATGTAACTAGTCAACTGGTCACATGACCCAGATCCCTAATCTGATGTGTGTGTCAGTACATCTGTTGCAGTAAAGAACTATGGCCTCCTTCTTCTCCAGCAGTGACACCCCGCTCGTCAGAGACCTACCAGCAGGTGGCGGTAAAGCCCGGAGGTTCAGCGGAGCTGCCGTGCAAGGTGCGGTCCAGGCTGGCCCGGGTGCAGTGGAAGGTGAATGGCAGCGACCTGACCGAGGCCGCCCACTTCCTGCAGATGAGGGACACGGGTCTGCTCGTGTACAGCGCGGCGCCCGAGGACCAGGGCCGCTACGAGTGCTGGGCCGTGGAGACGGCCGCGGGCAAGAACTTCGTCCGCCTGGTGGCCGCCTACCGCCTCCGTCTGGACCTTCCGGAAAGGGCTCGTCCGGCAGCCGACGTCGTGGCGCTGTCCTATCCAGACGCATCCGCGGAGGGTGTCGCCACAGCAGAGGCCAAAGGTAATAGCGGTCACACAGCAGGACCCCCTCCGCTAATGTCGTCTCCACCGCCCACAGAGGCGTCCCCGCTAACCTCCGCAACCACGGGCCGCGGCGTCGGCGCCGAACCTCAGCCTAAGCTCCTCCCCCCTGCCAAAGCCAGCCACTCGCCTCCGAGGGCCGACGCCCTCGACCCCTCGGCTCGGTTCCTCCAGCACGACAACAGCAGCGCCTTGCTCTTCCTGTTCCTGCTCTTCTTTCTCCTCTTCCTGTGCGCAGTGGCATACAACTGCTACATGCGGTACCTGCCTGCACCGTGTCTCCGGCTTCGGGCCGCGCTGCTCGGGCCTCAGAAGAAGCCGCAGCCCGAGTACGTGGCCTGCGAGGCGGGCCTGATGGAGACGGCACCGGACAAGCCGGACCCTGCCGGAGCGCCGCACCAGAACGGTGCGCAGCAGCAGCAGCTGCGTGCTCTCCGAGACACTGGCTATGAGACGGAGTCGGAGTGCGGAAACGTAAAGGGCCCGTCGCACAGCTATGAGGAGGGCGACAACAACCCTTCAAAAGCGCGGCCGTTCGACGTCGACTGCGAATCGCAGCCGATCGAGTACGCAGACGCCGACGCGCCTTACTGAGTCGTCGTGTGATTACCGCGTGGAGTGTAATGCCAGCGTGATGGCTACAAAAAGACCACCAGGAGCAGAGAGCGTCAGCACAGCTGGAGTGTCGTCTGTTGCCTTCTTAAAAGGCAGTTTCACGTGCCTGCACAATGTCTAGATAGCTTCAAAGGCAACACTGTAAAATCTCACAACCCTGCATAGAGATTTGACTGGCTCTTTAGCCTACTGGTTTGGAACTGGCCTTTCTAAGAGTGCGTAAAGTTCCTTTGGTGGAGAAAGAGCAGAACTAGTTTGTGTGTTTTTGTAAACAAAAAGAAGAAGAAGAAGAAGAAGAATTCCACATGTGATTCCAAATTGGAAACATTGTTTACCAAATTGGTAAGTTTGAATGTTTTCCAAATTGGAGCAAGGTATTGTGGGGTGTGGGAGGCAGGGCAACGTTTTCTTGTTTTGTTTTGTTTTTTTATCCCCCTCCACCCCCGCAACATGCCCTGAAGCCATGAGAAGGAAGTTGATGTCCGTGGCTCCTCCTTCTCGGTGTGTTACTCTCAGGGACACAAGTTTGCCAAATCCCTTTTAGATCTGCACATCCAGTACCCCAGTATCACCAGTGACGCCCATCCCAGCAAAGCAGCTCACAGGCAAGAGCATGGGCTGGCCGAGCCGGCAGGGGGCGGGGCCAGAACCGGAGTGTGGCCGTGAAGTGTCCGGCTGAACGCTGCACTTGGCAGAGTGATGAAGAATGGAGACGAATACACCACACAGCCCAAGATGCCCGATCCTGCTGAAATGGAGAGAAAAGATCAATACACCTCTTTGGCCAAGAACGGTGTATCAATTTTTTTTGATGGGTCTTGTGCTTCTGTTCCTGCGCTGTCAGTAATGGGGGAGTGGGTGGGTGCGCACATGCGCACTGGGGGTGGGAGAGGGCAATTCCGACCAACTGGGGGGGGGGTTTTAGGACACTTACCCCCTCACACAGATACTTATGTCATTTTTGACACTGAGCTGCTACCCTCAATTTCATCCTGTGAAACTGGAGTCCCAGTAAATGTATTCTGACTCTTGGTGTTGCTGGCTTGGTTCTGTCCGTCCTGTGGTCTTATACGTGTATATGTGAAAGAAAATAATACTTTTCCCAGTACTGTCCCTGTGTTTCCCAGAACATTTCTTTTCCTGAACAAAGGAGAAGCTTTACAATTTAGATGTAAAAAAAAAAAGTGTGTGTTGGAGTTGCCTGTATCGGTATGTTTTCATTCTTAACGAACAGGTAGGTTCTGTCTGGAGTTGCGGGTTCTTGTCTCGTTGTATAGTCTTTGAGAAGTTCCCCGTTCTGCCTTCTGCCTTGCCTCTCTTCCCACATACCCAAGAGAGCCATTTCTAAGTTCCTTTCTCATCTTTCTCTCTCTCCTTCCATCCTTCTACTCCTCTCCCTGCACAGTTTGCTCATCTGTTCTTTCCTCCCCTGTCGATTCCTCGCCCCCGCCTGCCTCGGGAGGCGGCCTCTCCGTGTCCCGCTCCTCCCCTGCCTTTGCCGCGTCTGCCTGGGGGGGCGTGGAGGGCGGGGGGGCTCGCCTGTTGCCCCCGTTGCTGCAGGAGCAGTCTTGGGGGGTCTGCTCCCACCAGGCCTTTCTCCTCTTCTGCCTGGCCCTTGGTGAGTGGTACCTTTGACCTCTGCCTGGCGCTCTCTCTCTCTCTCTCTCTCTCTCTCTGTCCCCCCCCCCCCCCCCCAAAGTTTTGCATGTTGTGGACTTGTGTGTCTCTCTGTCCAGCTCTTTCTGACTGCTTCAGGTCTCCCTTTTCCCAGGATTACTAACTTTATCCCTCTACTTATTTTTTATTTTTTTTGTCCAACCTGGTCACACGGTACTCCAGAGTCACTTCCTTCCCTTAGTATTCCGCTTTCACCTTCACAGGTGGGACGGCAGGATACATGCCTCTGATAGGGCAGTGCAGGTTTATGCTGTACGTCAGGTTGTGGGGCTTTTTGTTTTGTTTGGTTTTTTGAGGTCAAAGAGAGGAAGCTGCTGTGGAGTATTGAACTGATGCATGTTGCCAAATGTTCATACCTTGCCATCACTCTCTCTTCATGGGTGGGATCTGTGATCTGTCACTTTAAAAGGCGCTGGTACAAACAGGGTTTAGGATTCAGAGGCCTCTTCACATGATACGTTGGCCAGTATTTGATTCAGTTCTCTCTTTTTCCCCTTTTTCTTGAACAAAGATTTCATTTTTAAATAAATTATTTTGCATTGTTTTTGTATTTTCTGTTAGAACCTGCAAATCAAGACTTAATTTGTGTGATCCAGAGAGTACGTTAGGAAGCGTTGCCTTGGGGCAAACATTTTTTTTAAAAGGAGCTTCTTAAAAATTTTTGGAGATGTCTGTTGAAGATCTGCCAGAATGATGCATTTGGCCTGGTGTATATTTGATCTTCTGCAGTTTTTGTCCTTGTTACCTGGTTATATATCTGTACAGTGTAAATATAAGTACATATATGTTCTGCTTGTACATATTTTTTTTGTTTAAATTCTAGGAAGCTTCAATAAATTTTTAATTCATTTAAGTTGTAGATACTGTTGGCTTCTTCTGTTATGATACTTGGTGAGTGAAGAGACTATAAATGATGGATATACATCATGTCTATTAATAACAATCAAAATATAAGGATTATTTGCAGATATGTGCTAAACATAGATGGGTTATTCCCTTTGTGTCAGTGCTTCATAATGTTTAAACATTATCATAATTTCCTTAGCAAATCTGTCGCCAAGATGGTCACCGTTAAATTCACCACTACAAGGCCTTCTTGTGGTCTAATATTTTGCCCCATTCCATGGTTGTCGGTCTGCTGTTGCCTCTCCAGTCATAAATCAAGTTTCGGAAGGTTATGAATAAGGTAACAGACGTATCATTTAGCTCAGTGGTCGGTCTATCTGGGCTGACCTACAGACACACCCAGATCATCATTTTCTCTGATGGCAACTTGTTGCCAGGTAACCACGGGTACCTTCATTTTTCATGTACACAAGAGGCTCTCTGTGCCGCTGGGCTTTAGTTAGGCGACATCTTTTACTACTGGATTAAAGAGTAATGATTCCTTATATATATTGTAAACTGTTTGATGTTTCAATATTACGAACTAGGACAAGGGAGGCCAAAAGTGTTGGTTTTGAAACGATAATTTTTTTAAACTTTCTCTTAGGATTAAAACTGATGTGCAAATCACAGTTACCAAATAGCGCACACTTGCCAATCCAAAACTCTTACCAACAGAAGTGATCCCAAGACAGAACTGATTTATCCCTTCTTTTTTTTTAAACCCGTAAGACGGTGCACCTGATTTCCGGTTGTGACTTAACAGGCTACAACCCCCTAAAAACACCCTATTCAGACTGTGAACAAAAGCTGCCTTGGTTTTGAAGTGTTCACCCCAAAAGCATGGATTTGACTGAACTAGCAAGCAACCGCTGTGCTTTGTGTTGGGCTCATGTGTAAGGGCCGTTTGTCCTTCAGGGCCCAGTGACGTTAGCGTTCACTGGCACTCGAATGGGCGGAGACTCCACGCACACGTCACGGAGTACAGACACGCCCTCACCCATGACGCTGTCCTTGTGAGCAGCTGGGTGAGGGAGGAGCCTCTGGGCAAACACGCCCAGTACCAGTGTGTCGCCGTGTCCAGTTCTGGAAATGATACGTCGAAAATTGACCTTCTCCCCGGCAGCAGAGGTAATGGATCCAGAGGTAAAGTTCTGGTATGAGTCACTCTAAACTAGTACAGCTTTAAGTGTGGCATCCATACAGATCGGCCCATACGTTGTTTGAAACGTTACATTCCATAATAAGAGACATCTTTAAAGGCTTCATTCAAAAAAAAAAACAAAAAAAAAACAAAACTTTCTTGGGAATTACCATACCGACTAGTGTGGGAACTTTACCTGTCCTGACATTCAGAAGCTACCATTTAATGGCTGTGGTGCCAAAGGTAGTGGGGTTTCACTGTTCCACCACACCTAAGAATCTGTTCCAGATTAATGGCTACCTATTCAGGGAAGAATGGTCTTTGTTATTCGCAGATGAGGCCAATGTCTTCTCTAGAGAGCTGAACGACTGGAGCAACGCACTTGCCGAGCACGACAGACAGCTTCAGAAATGGAAGCAGGCCTGGGTATGTCCACAGTAGGGCTTGTGGTGGGCAAACAGCAACCGGGTGTTGAGAGAGCAGCGCACAGGGGTGCCATTAATCCTGAAGCAGGGGGGCTGTAGTCGGAATGCCAAAAGAACCAACATGGGGCGGGATGAACCAAGTAAACAAGGTGACTAAAAAAGCCATGTCCATCTGCTGTGTGAGTGGGGAAGAAGGCAGCTTTAGCTCTCTGAGCAGAGTATCTGGGAGATTACAACAGGTGAGAGGTCAGAGCTCACCCACTTCTAAGGAGCAGAACACAATTATATGCTTCATTATAAATTAATAGTAACTTTTTTTTAACAATAACTCAGTAGTATAACACTGCTCAATGTAAATGAAGATGTGTGGGAATCCTCATATAGGGAGATCAATAATTCATTGTACATTTAACACACTGGAAAAAATTTCTGACAGTCATTTGAATTTTCTGAAACCTTTTTTTTTTCCAGTGCTGTCCTTTTAAGGGTTATAACTGCAGCTGATACTGAAATGTGCCTCTAACTGCATGTTTTGTGCCATTGTTTTGGTGGTTTTCTTTTGGTGCGACACTGTGTGTTGGTGTGTGTAGTGGAGTTCTAGTTTCTGTCTGGGTGCTAGATCTGCTAAGAAATACATTTGGTGCGACACTGTGTGTGTGTGTGTGTGTGTGGTGGAGTTCTAGTTTCTGTCTGGGTGCTAGCTCTGCTAAGAAATACATTTGCTGCCTGTAGACGTACCACCAGCATCAAACAGCCAATCAGTGAGCGGGAAGGTCTCAGGGGTTCTGCCTTCGCATGCCTTTATAACAGCCTGTGTGGACTAATTATTAATGGTTGCACTCGCATGGAACCACTGTTTCTTCAGTAAATGCTGAGCCTGTGTGTTGCCACCTCTCCAGGAAAGCTGTGATGGACAGGGGGTGCTCTGAGAAGGCTCTGCTCACTCAGGATGAGTTTCCACGGCAATGTGACCTGGAGTGAAATCCCAGGGTGCACTAGCCACGGCTGTTGCCTACACCCAGACGTCCAAGATCTGCTCTGGTTGTGGCTGTATAGCATGAGGGATCTCCTCCTCTCTGGAGAATATATGGAAAAGCTCTCCAGTCACTTTTCTGATGGTGGAAATTAGTTTTCTGAAAAGCAGTGATATTGAAAACAATTCAAGAAGTCATCACGTGGATTCAGCTTGCAGTTAGTGATGATCAGTTAAACTTACTACTGGCCTTTTTTAGTGTGAGGCTTAAATTCAGTTCAAATGAACACAGCATATGCAAAAAAAAACAAAAAAAACACCAAGACACCTAAAATCACATTGTTTTCTCTTCTTTCTTTCAAATGAGCTTTTATGCTGATCTTAGACTCTGGCTGAGTGGTTTAACGTTACCTGTATTTAAAAAATGATGAGCAATCAAGTGTCCCTTTATCCTTCATCCTATATTTTGTGTACACTGTGTGTCTTATTTTACTTTTTGAGCCAAAGGTATGTGTGGTGGTGTTAATTTTAATGCAATAGCCATTTTTGGGGAATAACTCAAAGAAATCACATGAAAGTGTTGTCCAGGCATTTACAATGAACATAAACCTCTGGACTGAAGGTAGGAATACAGTATTCATATATTATGACATCTATTTTCTTTCTAGTTTTCTGCCACTGATCTGATGTTTCCTTTTTCTGTATTCATAAAGAAAGCAATTAAGTTTCATTGCTTTTGATTCATGGAAGGACTGTTAACATGTTTTACACTCCAGGGTAAAGCCTATTATTATTCACAATTGTATGCAACATTGAATACATTTAATAAATCAGATATACAATATGGCAGTGCACTGTTGTAATTTTGATCTTATAGCATTCAGTGTTATACAGATCAGATTATCAGGTGGCATTTACATATAAGCGCCTATACGTCCTCTTAACCATCACTGTCCCTCCTTCCTTCATATAATAACCCTCACCACAGTTATCTGGTTTGAATAATTTATCTCCTCCCAAATGACAAGTCCACTCTCATACTTTGTCGTCCTCTGTGAACTGGGCACAAATTACTTAACTGATGCACAGTCGACAAATGCAGGCGTAGATCAACACGATCAGGTTCAAGGGAACTTCTACATAGAAGACGCTCATTTCAACCCATGCCCCAACACTAAAAGATTTCAAAGCCGCCACACACAAACCAAGCAGCAAGCTTCTCTCCTTTCCCTGCTGCAGTAACAACTGGGCATCGGACTTGCCCTCATCAGCAGTTGAGCCACACCCATATCTTCAAGCAGAGCCTAGTCAGAACATGGCACAGCAGGGCTTAGCAATTTCATGATTTAATATATACCGCTTAAGTACTTGCAGTGCTCAACTATGTGCAATGAAGCAGACAGAGCTGTAAGACATTTAATGGAGAATCCTTAGAAACTAATATTAAAAATGGCAAAATAGCACCCTCTACTGCAAGATAGATTACATAGTTACTCCAAGAAGTACTTTTCCGCACACAAACAACTCAATATGAAAAAGGTGTTTAATCAATAAATTGTACAAGTCACACTGTGTTGGTAATGTGAAAACTGTGATCTTTTCTATATGGCAACCAACAGAAGTGCAGTCACAATTCAAGATTATCGAAAATGAGCTTTTCATTTTTGCTCTGCAAGGCATGTATAACTCAAACACTGGTCCTTTGGTAATCACGCATAGCTATCCTACTGTACACAAGCCAAAAACCTTCAAATCTTAATCAGCATAACTATCACTCCAAGACTCAAGCAAGCACTAAACATAGCACTGCTGTAACCTTTCACATCCTGACATTTTAAAAGGTAGTCAGTGTACTGGAAGTCCAGTTTTATGTCCTAACCAGGCTTCCATCCCTCTAGTACAACTGACAGAACCTCTCAGAACTCAACACTCGGATGATGACTTTAATCAGGTGTTACAGCACTAAAGAGAATTTCATCCTAAAATTTACTTGTTTGTTCAAATCAAGCCCTGTACAAAACTGCATTTTCTGTTCTCCACAATACACGATTCAATTCACCAGCTAGTCTTCTGTTAAGCTGAATCAGGTGCTGCCCAATGATTCTTTGGTTGCCAGTGCGCACCCCATGCTGTGTTTGCAATACAAAAAGCTGTTTACTTTATTTTATAAAAGCAAACAAAAAACCCAAAACATTTCTTCTCCTTGGGCCAGAAAACAGGGACTTTCTGGATATCAAAATGCTAGAGTCACTAAAGAGCTTCAGGAGTCTTGATCACTTAAGTAATAATAATAGAAATCAGGCACTTTGATCAGACAGTAGAAAAGATCCGTTTGTTTAAAAGGCTTTTTGGAATTCCGTGCTGGAACATTCTGCATAGCCTTGATTCCCTGACTGAGCGTAGTTGCTGAGAAAAATCCAGCTCTTGCACAGGAGGTCGTCAACTTAAAGGTCCCAAGTATTCACTGAATACCAGAAAAATCCAGAGGAAGGATCAGAGGAAGACCAGCATCACGGTCATCACTTCTGCTTTGGAAGGGGTCTCCTAAACAACAGGATGTGGGGTTCTGAAAGGTAAGCAACCCAAAAAGAATGACTACATTAAACCAAGAACAAAACACTATGCATGTCTGAAGAAATGTATGGATAATCAATAGTCAAATCTAAACTAAACAACCAATCATGAAATCAACTACTCCATCTCTCTTTTAAACAATCACATTTTAAACCATCTTGTTCAGCTACAGTGTTTATAGTCTATTACAACTGTCCCCAATCACACACAACATTCTGACATGGCCTCTGCCACCTGAACCATTTTACTTGATCAGGGTTTCAGTTTTAATCATGAATACCCAGGTTGACGACGAGTACTGGTACTGGTTTCAGTTCCTCCTCTAGTGACACATTATTATTATTATTATTATTATTTACATTCTCAAACTCAAGGATGCTTTATAGACAGATATCAACTTTTACAAGCACACACACCGATCATACCATAACACACGCCATCATCCACACTGTTGCTTTTGAACCTAGTAATCTGAAGGTTGCTGGTTCAAGCCACCACTGGTCCCCTGAGCCTCAATTGCTCAAGTTGTACTCAGTCATAATTGTAAGTCGCTTTGGATAAAATGCTGTAAATGGGTTTTCCTGTCTACTCTACTGACCAGGTTCGTGGATCATGTAATGCACCCATCCAAGCGACTGCTGCACTCCAAGTCTTCTCCACTCGTCCTCGGACATCAGGTGAGACTTAGGGACCTGCTTGGCCAACTCCCTGGGCAGAACGACGTGCCTGCCAGCCAGCGCGATTAGGGACAAGCACAGACGCAAAAACAGATGATCAGTGATCGGAGGTAGGACAGGTTTCCTTCAGCTGGCTAGTTAACGTTACCTACTGTTGCTCAGGTTTGTGCCAGCTTTCAAGAAAACGAAGGAAACTGAGTGAGCACGACCCAAACAAAATATACGCAATTTGAGAGGAGCCCATTTATCCCGGACAGCTCGCGGATCCCAGCTAGGCTAGGCTAGCTAACTCGCAGGAATGCTACCTCAGAGCAGTTCTGGGAACAGTTCCTTCGCCAGCTAGGACACAAGTTCTGAATATGTGACGGTAATCTAATCGCAAACGAGCTACAGTCTGCCTGACAAACACACAAACTAGGCAGGCTAAGATAAGATAGGCTAGGCTAGGCTAACTCTTCTGGGCTGTGGCTAGCTAAACTAGCCAAGACCCACGCGCTCCAGCTAGACGTAACCTAGCAACCTGTACACCCGCGCGTTACCTGTATTCGTAGAGGTCGTCGTTATATTTATCGGAGTAGTAGATCTGTTTGTGAGCCATGTCGGATAAAAGCGTGAGGAAACCTGAAGTAATAATGAAGGGGAAAAAAAAAAACCCGCGACAGAGCGTGTTCCTGAGCGGTCGCGAGGAAATCACGCGTGCAAGCCGAGAGTTTTGAACGTGCTGTCGAAAGAGACCTCGCGCCTGTGATTGGATACAAGCAATCACGTGACCAAGTAGATGTCCTCGGACATGCTCAATGAGCGAAAGAAGGAAAACGCACACGTGACCGACCTGAAGTGGCGCATTTCTACCGAAAGAGGGCGCAGGTATGTGTTAACGCACATAACTGAGTTGAATATAGAGAAAGTTAACAAAGTCGATTACAAATTAAAACTCGAAATGAGTTGAGTTGAAATCATAAAAACAAAATATGAAACAATAATATGCATAAAAGCAAATAAGATATAGTAGGTGAGAGAAAAAGATCAAGGATAGAAAAGAAGTGAACTAAAAGTAGTGTCTTTAACCCGCGTGTCAGGGCACTTCTATGCTTATTCCATGCTATGTAATACCTTAGGTATTTCTGGACCATGTTCACATCACGTTGACAAATAAATGAATAAATAAAAGAAAATAAACTGTGAGAATAAAAACAGAAGTGAGAATGAAGCTATTGACCAAGATGCTGTAGGTTTTGTTCCACAGCTTTTCCCAAAAGCTTGCGATGCGCTGAAAGTTTTAGGTTTTTACTCCGGCTAGTTCCATTGCTTTCGGAAAGCGTGACAAAAAAGCCACTTAAACGGACAAGACTGTAAAATAACAATTGTGATACTTCAAAGAAACACCTACCTATTAGAACTAGAGAATGGGTGTAAAAATCACTTCTGCATTTCAATACTCTGCAAACTTGTGTAGTTTAACAATAACTTTCATAATAATGCAATTTAAAATGACACAACAAATTTTAGGAAATTAATGCAATTTAAAAAAAATTGTTAGCTTGTATAATTTATGGCAGCAATCTAAAATAATCAAACAACCTTTGATAAAATTACCTTTGATATCTTATCAATCTGATGGATGTCGCTAGTATGGAGCAGTGGCTCAACAGTCCACCAGCTCATAAAACGGCCATACAAACACCACGTAGCCAAGCGTGGTAAGAATAACTGTTTCCAAATCACTTAATTTTCTCTCTACAAATGCCTTTTTATTGAAATATTTTTAAGCTACATTGAATGTTTGTGGTATGCATATGGTGTTTGTAGTACATAATTAACAGTTTTTAATTTAAAAAGCTGGTAGAAATTAAAGATTTAATTGAAGAGCGCAACTGTTGGTCCCCTGTTGGACTCCAGTAAAGATCACAGCTCGGCTTCCTTTGTACTGTGTGCGACTTCCTGTGGCACTGCATGCAGAAGAGCCCATACAATACAACACGCAAAACTCTACAGATGTTAAAGCCTTGTGCATTAGCTAGACTTCTAAGGTACTGAGTCAGTGTCTACTTTCATTTGTCTACTATACTTAGCCATTTATAGTAGAACTGAGAATTATATCATTATCCGATATAATTACAAATCCAGACGCTCTGGATAAAACATCCGTGGCCTGGATAAAACAGCGAGTGCCCTTACACCAGCTCTGGCTGTACCTATAAATTCTAGATATGAGAAAACGCTTTCTTGTATTTCCATGTTCACCATGCGTGTATCATTTTAGTTCCATTAAATCTGGCTAGGTGAGATTTGAAAGGTGCCAGCTCACGTCTGCGTCGTTACCCAATGGATTAGCCATCATATGAGGGCGTCATATCCTTTAAGTGCTTTTTAGTAGCACAGAATAACACATATATGGCAGTGTTCTTAAACTGCATATTCTGCAGATGTTTGTCAGCAGTGCACACTCTAGTAATGAGAACATAGTATGTTATTTCAGACACAGCTTAAGGTTACCTGTAAGATCTCTGAATAGGGAGACCAGTATGTATAGACATTTCCCAATGTTACATGTATTGTGACATATATAACTGACAGAGAATCAACTAATAATAAATGTTTCTTCTGACACTGCAAAATTATTCATTATCATAATGCACTGATAATTAAAAATACAGGTGTTGAATGACCAGTGAGTTTTTTCTTTACATTGACCCTGCACTCTAACCTCAGCTTCAAAAGAAGCTGTTCTATGCAGAATTTTGTTGCATTGTACTGAGCAAGAACAATAAAGCTGAATCATATAGCTGAATCATGAAGCTTAATGTTGAATCTTAGTGGCCTGGATGTTTCTAAGATTCTGTACTAAATCTATTTTAAACATGACCGTCTCCATGTGGAGGTCACGCTCTATGGAGAACTGGTTGAATGCAAAGCAAACTCATGTGAGCTATACTTTTTTTTCTATAAAGTACAACTTTCATAACTATTGGTTACTACTTTTTGGCAGTAAAAATGACTCATTTCTCCTTTAAAATAGCTCATCGCTTGCAATCTCTCTTTGCCTCATGAGAAATTCTAGGGCCACCTAGTGGCAGTTGTTAGTGATTGATGATTTTAGGTGAGACAAATCCCAAGGATTCAAATAGTAGTAATTCTGAAAGAGTTATGTATTTGTGTTCACCCTCTCTCTCTCTCTGTCTGTCTCTCTCTCTCTCTCTCTGTCTCTCTCTCTCTCTGTCTGTCTCTCTCTCTCTCTCTCACACACACACCATGCTGTGCTGCTCCTACAGTTTGCACATTTATGTCTGCACTGTGACGTAGTAGTAATAGTAATAGTAGTAGTAATAGTAGTAATAATAGCAGTAGTAGTAATAGTAATAGTAGTAATAATAGTAGTAATATAGTAGTAGTAATAGTAGTAGTAATAGTAGTAATAATAGAAGCAGTAATAGTAATAGTAGTAATAGTATTAATAGTAGTAATAATAGTAATAGTAGTAGTAATAGTAGCAGTAGTAATAGTAGTAGTAGTAATAGTGGTAATAGTAATAGTAGTAGCAATAGTAATAGTAGTAATAGTAGTAGTAGTAATAGTAGTAATACTAGTAATAGTAATAGTAGTAGTAATAACAGTAGTAGTAATAGTAGTAGTAATAATAGTAATAGTAGTAGTAGTAATAGTAGTAGTAATAATAGTAATAGTAGTAGTAGTAGTAATAGTAATAGTAGTAGTAATAGTAGTAGTAATGGTAGTAGTAGTAATAGTAATAGTAGTAGTCATAGTAGTAGTAGTAATATTAGTAATAGTAGTAGTAATAGTAGTAGTAATATTAATAGTAGTAATAGTAATTGTAATAGTAGTAGTAGTAGTAGTAGTAGTATTAATAGTAATAATAGTAATCGTAATAGTAGTAGTAGTAGTAATAGTAGTAGTAATATTAATAGTAGTAATAGTAGTAGTAGTAGTAGTAGTAGTAGTAGTAGTAGTAATAGTAGTAGTAGTAATAGTAGTAGTAATATTAATAGTAGTAGTAATAATAGTAGTAGTAATAGTAATAGTAGTAGTAGTAGTAGTAGTAGTAGTAGTAGTAGTAGTAGTAATAGTAGTAGTGAGCTATTCAGACCTTTTAAAAACATCCAAATGTGCATAATATCCCAGACCAGTCATAACTGGAATGATTTTTTAATCAAATGTCCTGTAAAGTCCATATAGCAGTGGTAAAATAATGCCTGTGTACATACATGTACATATGTATGTGTACATACTTTTTGAATCAGAAAATCTTTTTATAAGGTTTTTAATGCACATTATCTAATATGGATGTCGATATTCTCTTCTTAACTGAGCGTGTATTTACATTTACATACATGAGAGCTTCAGAATTGATAAACATTTACAGAAAACTGACAATATATGTATCTGATTTACCTAAGGGTAAACATTTTTAACATTATTAGTACGATTTACAAATATCCAAATCATAACACACGCCCAGAGACATGGAAGATTCATGCATACAATTAAACTATTCTTCATCATTAGACAACCAACCCGCGACTCCGTGTCTGTTTTACACCAAGGGCATTTTTACAAAGCATCAGAAAGCTGATGCTTTATCGTACTTAATACACTTACAACTTACTGGAGCCTAATTACGGTCCTGGAATAAACTTTGTTTAGCCCTTGTTTCCATATGAGCCCGGCAGAAATTATGTTTCAGTGCAGACAAGCTGGATGTGGATAACTGGCTTTTCATAAAAACTTCTTAGAAATAATGAGCGTTGAGCAGCTAGCATGTTATAGTGTTAAGCAGAACACTCAAGAAGTGACAGTGTCAGGACCTGCACAACTACCTTCATGTTGCGTCATCAATCATATGATGTTTAAAAGCAAAATCTGTACAGAGTGAAAGATTATTTGAATTTTACAGGCTAGATACAGAAAGGACTCACACGTGAACAGTTACAGATTGCAAGTTTAGTGGTCCAAACCTAACGTGTGACCCTTTTATTTTTTAAGACCTTTTTATGACAGCAGCGCTTCAACGATCTCATAATCTGCCTCATCAGCATGGTAGAGGTCGTCCAGCTGACCAGGGTGATCTACCATGGTAAAGCCACCAATGTCGGTGCCCTCACCTATGGGCGAACACCTCTGAGCCAAGCTGTATTCACTTGCCTCCTGCTCGGTGATTAGCTCGAAGTCCAGGGCTTCGCCCGTGGTCTCTTCTCCTTCCATGGAGGGCAAGCAAACGGTGTTTCTGGCCTGGCCACTTTCTCCTTCTCTCGCTTTTATCTCGCACCTCTCTCCCTCGTTGGGTGTTACTGCTAGAAGCAGAGGAGTCAGGTCTAGGAAGGATTTGTGACACGGGGTGTTAGGTTTGGGTGCTTGAGGAGCTTGGATGGAGAATGGGACCACTCTGTGTGCTCCGACTCTGGCAGGCCTTCCCATCTGGCTCAGCTCGGCATTTTCCGCAGTGGATTTCCTGTCTCCGGTTTCCCACCATGTTCCCGCTGCTGGAGGCGCCACGCTAATGTCAAGTGGTGAAAATGCCTCTGCAATTTCTATGTCCTCCTCTGGTGACTGTGAAATGTCACTTCCTGCTTCTGTTGCCATTTTGTTTTCCTTTGCCGCCTCATCCTGAAAAGCCACGCACTGGGTCTTCAACGACTCCCTCGTTTTTTCTCCTTCCACCTGGATTATCTGCAGAGGTTCACATGGGGAAGAGCTAGCGCTGTTCCTGAAGAAATCCGTAATTTCATCTTCATCTTCTGGGGCCCTGGCCTCGTTTCTCTGATGCCGTGTTATGCCAAAGGCATCCTGTGACCACAGCTTCACTCGTTCCTCCTTGGGGTTGTCAGAAAGAGGCTCCACCGGAGTCACCACAGTTTCGTCTTTAAGCACAAACTTCTCCAGGTATCCCCTGGCCTCTGAGTCCGACTCCTGACTGTGGAAGGACTTCTCTGATGTCACACTCGCCATGTCATCTTGCTTCATCCTGCTGCCTACAGCATCAGCGTACAGATCCGTGTACATGAACGCCATGGCTTTCGGCTCCTCCAGCAGGACAGGGTCTATGATTTTCCGAGGTCCTTCAGGGAGGAACACGGGTGTGAGGATTGACTCCTGGCTGCCGAACAAGGCAGATCCACTTTCCTTTAAGGGTGATTTTAGCAAGTCTGCTTCTACATTTGCGCTGTCTGTGGAGAAGCTTTGACTCTTCGGATCGCTTCCTCCACCATAAAATACCTCGTCCACAAGTTCGACGGGGATCTCCAGCCCACCGATAGTCGCAGAGTCATCCAAAACCACTGGTGCTGGATTTGCATGAGTCACTTTGCCTGAACTCTCCCCTGATTTGCTCTCGGGCTCACTAGGAACTTCCTCTGTATGCACCCCTGTTGATGCCTGATGGTCCAACAGTGTGAACTTCTCAAAGTAGTCTTCACTAGTGGTCCCCCTTCGTGGTGGTTTAGTCGGCGGTAACAAAGATAACGGCTCTGGCTCTGACAGGACGATGGCTCGGACGCCTTCTAGGTTTCCGGTTGGGTTCTCCGCAGATGTCTCATGGTCCTCCGCAGTCTCGTCAGGTTTTATAACTGGTGTGTTTTCAAGGTAAGACAAGTTGTCCATCAGCTCGTTGCTCTCTTCCTCATCCACTGTGGACATCTTGGGCGACACAATGATATTCAGAATCTCGGATCCCTCGGATACTAGACGGAACAGGCGCTGGTTCACCTCCTCTGTTAGGTCAGTCTTTTCGTCCACCGTGTTTTGCTCCATTTTCATGTTGGGCAGGGAGACTTCCACCATGGCCCGTCTGTCAGGTTCTGCCGGTACTTCGTCAGTTGCGTGCTTCGTCACTTTCTCCCCTGCTTTATTCCGCTTCCTCTTCTTCCTCATCATCCCAGAATCCTTGTCCATTTCAAAGATGATCCTTCCTGCTGATCCGGAAGCTGGCATTCCAGAATGTTTTGGGACTACGCTGAGGCAGGGTTCCGGAGCGATGGAACTGAATTCTGAAGCCCAGGGGGTGGAGCAGCGACTAGAAACAGTCTCCCAGACAATCCCACTGTCCTCACTCTGCACCGTTACCATGGAGAAATCCGGGTCCATCATCAGACATTGCAATTTGGGCTTCACTGCCTCGTCTTGGACTATCTCTCTGAGACTGGAAAAAAGTAATCAATTCACGTCTTATTTTCTCATGCCTTTGTATGATTTTCTGTGCCTGCTGTGCCTGCTGCTATTTTAATGTTTGGTTAAAACAATTCCTCTCTCGATGCCATAAATATGTAAGAAAGGATTTAGCCAGCCATCATGTCGCAATTTTTCAATATTTGCTTCCTGGAATGTACAAGTGTCTAAAGGTTTAGTCGTTCACTCCAAGTCAGCAGCTCTTCTAATTCTTACTAATGTGTTTTTGATTAAATAACGTAAGTATACAAATTTTAATAAATGTAACCAAAAAAGTAAAAACAAAAAAGGCCATTTTTTGCGTTACCTTTTAAGGATCTTATTTAGGAATAAAAACTACGTACACTGCAACCATAATGTGAACATTTGTGAAAAATAGATAATAGAATAAAATTAATAAGTGAAATTCATAAGATGTGACATATTCGTGTAACATGTGAAATGGGAATGCCGTACACTAACATGATTATAAAATCCAAATGCACATCACCTGTTCCTCAAATCCTCAACTTCATCGTTTATAACCTCTGTCTCGTCCCTGGCTGCAACTTGCAGTATCGTCATCTGATTGACCAGATCAGCTTTTCCCACTGTATCCATTTTTGTTGTGAGTTTTGTAGCATTCATTTCCTTACTCTTTTGGAGACCTCCGTGTCGTGAGCCTCATGCCACCGAAGCCGAGAGATCTTTCTCTTGCTCAGCGTTATCTCTAAATAGCCAGATCGGCATCCCATGCGTCCTCTACCCACCAGTCAAACTATCTGTAAAACGCAACAGTATACAGTTCACTGGTCGTCGCATCCCACTTACGCACTAGACGTTTTATTTGTACATTTCGTTTGCGTCACAGAACTGGGGGTCATCTTGGTTCCCGGATATCAGTATCACAATACAAACTCAGACTCTGGGAGCTTTAACGTTAGCCAGAGCTAAAAATACATGTCAGTTATGAGACATCCTGCTGAGGGTCCGAAATACAACCCAGCCAATCACAGTGAAGGAAAACAAGTACCAGACAGACTAATGACAAAAAGTAGCTACAGGTGTACAGGGACGTGACCTGTCAAACTGCTGTTTCATAGTGTTTAACTCCAAGAGGAACACATAAATTGCAGAAAATCTCTTTTAAAGAAAGACAACAACCACAGGCCAGTTTGACAGGGCTGACTGTGTTTTGGCTGTGAGTTTCTGTTTTTGCGGGGGGTTGGTGCCAAATTGCAGCAGTAAACAACCTTCTTAGTCTTCAGAAACCAAGCTGCAACACAACCTCTCCTAGACTGAGCTGTTTACTTCCTGCCAGAGTGTCTCGTCACTCCTCTCTTCAAAAACCTCTCAACACATGTAAGCTTGCCCTAAAATGCTCTACTGACATGACGCACCTGGATAAATTAAAAAAAAGTAGAAATGGAAAATTCTAGAAAAAAAAGGCATTTGTCATATCCATTTTCATGAAGTTGAAAGTTCATGAAAGTTTCCTTCCCTGATCCCAGCTCAGTCCTAACCAGTCATAACAGCTGGAGGTTATATCAGATATGTTGCATTAGTCAGTTATTACAGTGTTTGGGAGCATGTGGATAATGTCTTATGGAGTCTTGGCTTTTAAACTGGGGGCAGTAACAAAGATTGAAGGTTATACAGTCACCTGTTAATGCCTGTTACCTTAGTTATGCACATGTGTAAGAGAAGATGGGCAAGAAACAGGAGACAGCTAAAGCAGCTAAAGTGTGTGTGTGTATGTGCGTGTGTGTGTATGTGTGTGTGTGCGTGTGCGTGTGTGTGTGTGTGTGTGTGTGTGTGTGTGTGTGTGTGCGTGTGCTTGTGCTTGTTATTGAAGAGTAGAACACATACAGAGAGTCTTCAGCTATACACGCGGGCCTGCACGCATGCGTGTGTGTGTGCGCAAGCAAGTATGCATTGCGTCTTATTTTCATTTAAAGGTAACTTGGCCAGTTCTAATGGCCTCACTTGGGCAGACAAACTCACAAGATATATTCACTCATACTTGTGACATTCATATATTGCATATTTACCATATATTAATTAGGTCATGCACTCTTAACAAGTCCAGCATGTGCGCATGCCAGTAAGAGGGGATGTATGTAAGAAGGAAGCAGATGTGGGAGCAGAGGTGCTCCATCCAAAACATGGGATGGCCTGCTACTCTAACACACCCCAGGCCTGCCAGTACAGTCTGGGAATTCCTAAGAAGTCTTCTCAAAAGGAAACAGATCCCTGAAATGGAGTTTTTTTTTTAGTGTCATGTTAACTAGATCCTCCAGTAGCTAGTTATTTTAAAGAACACTGTTAGTATTTTGTTTCAAAAGAAAAGGTTTGACCTAAGCAACATATATAGATACAAGATTTAAACATACACATGTTTTATGTATTGTATGTTAATGTATTATAAGGAGGTATGAATGAATAAATGAATGAATGAATGAATGAATGTCTTGCATGGTGCTACTCCTACATACATTTCAGTTATTGTCCACAAGATGGCGCTCATCAGTTATGATTTAAAGTCATAGAGCCGCTGGAATCGTCACTTGACTGATTATAGAACTAAATACGCGACAAAAGGAAGGCAGAAGTCGACTACAAAATATGGTTGATATATTATGTCCGATTAATTTCCTGATGACAACATGCATTTATGAGTAAATTTTAAAACTGCCTTAAAAAGTGACAATAGTAAATCTTTCTCTCTCTGTGTGTTTATATGATCACATGTACATATGATCTCTCGTTTTGGCATGGTAATCTAGCATTCAATCCACCATCAGATCAAACACTGGGAAACTGCTGCCATGTAGTTTTTTGTGCACTGTGTTTTTGTGTATTGTTTTACTGTTTTAGAGGACTGTGGGTATTGTTAGAGCTGTGTTTAGGTTTACTTTCACTTCCCAGTGGTGCTACTGCACTCTTTACGGTTTTCATCCCAACAGGTAAGGTGCGGCTGTCATTTGCTAAATCACAGTAGTGAATTCTTCACAATAAATCATAGCAAGAAGTCGCGTTACTGTGGAACTTTTAAATGCATGCATCTCCCAGTAATATTTGCTCTGCTGTCAAAGCATCGATTTGACTCGCATTGTGTCCATTACAGCCACGTGATATCTCTGCCTGTCCTCCCGAGAGCAACATTTGATGTACTAGAACAAATGCCGCATAATCAAACAGCCGGAAGTGACGGAATAATTGTGTTGTCCATTACGTCAGAATTTAGCGCTTGTAATGACGTTGGTGCTGATGCTGGCGTGATGACGTATGCTAATTGAATACTGTGGGCGAGCAGGGGGTGGGGAGGTGATGAATGGGTAGCTAGCAGGGCTGAGGCGATGCGCCGGCGGGTGAAAGGGACGGTGTAATGCAAGTTACGTTTCCGTCTGCGGGTCCCTGGAGCGCCAGCTCATCTCCAGCTCATCTCCAGCTCATCTCCACATAACGGTTCGGTATCTCCCGGGCGGGCCCGTTATTACAGGCGGAAAGGGCGGAGAGACAGAGACGGGGGGGATGCATGCACAGCGCCTCGGCGAGCAAGGGCGTTGAGACGCGGCTCTGCGCGACCAGCTGAGCGCAGATATTTTGCGGGCGTCGCTCCACCGTGGGCGAGGATGCGTACAGATATGCGCTGGGGGCGCCTTTGATGGCACCGGGGAGCTGCGAACGCGGGGACGTCGAAAGCCGTCGCTTCTTCCGAGGTGAAATGGTGGGGTGAGCGCGCAGCATCTTCTTCGCCCCTGGATAACGATACGCGCGCTGCAGTTGGGCAAATTCAGCAGAGGTCTCCGCTCGTGGGAGTGAATGCCAAACGGCGCCGAGCGCGCGCGCGCGCGCTAGGCAATAGCACCGGCAGCGTACAAGTGGAGATTTAAGAGAGAAGGCGAGGGCACGCTCTGGTCCTGCAGCCTGAGTCTGTCCGTCACGCAGCTCGCTCCTGGTAGCCCGCGGTGCGCTCCGAAACCCTGCGCGACGGAGAAGGAAAAGTGCGCCTATTTCTGCCATCATGCACGCACACGTTTGTTTGCATTCGCTCTAAAGATAAAAGCCTTCAGAGTTAACACTGCGCTGCCAGCCGTGTCGGCACCGAGGGGGAGAGACCCCAGCATCGATACCACCACCAAACTGCGAGCTGCGCTCGGCGGATTTTGGAGAGGGAAAAGCCTGCTCCGCGTGTCGTGACAACTCCCGGCTTCCAGTACTGAATCTGTTCGGTTAGCCAAGGAAAGGCAACATGGGGTGAGTACCACACGTCGGTGTGTGTGCAAAAGCCCGTTTTTCTGTGAGAGTTCAGCCCGATTCGCCACTTCTTACCTAGGCCCCGTGTCTTTAAAACCAAGGTCCTGTGTTTTGGAGTGTGACCGACCCAGCTGTGTGATTAGACCTTACTATTCTCCTAGAGCCACCCGTTCGTGGACGTGTCCGACGTGCAGAGCCAGAGTTAGGCTCGGGCATAGTCTGGACTGCGGATTGCGTTGATGAGTGCCATGCATAGCCATACATACTAGCTCGCCTCTCATTTGAACTCACTGTATAACAGCTTTGTGATCGTGGGTTTTTGTAGAGCGGTGTATTTTATCCTGATCCCACCTACTGCATGTAGATGTGTTACGTAAGCAGTTCATGTGAAGCAAAATGACTTCACTGAGGTCAGCCAGAAAGACACTTTCACATTTGCTTGGACTTCGCAGAGCTGAAAGCCGCTTAAATCAGCAAGAGAGGAGATAAATAAAAGAAATCTTTATGCAAAGCCTTTTATGTCTCAGCTGGCCGATGTTTCTGCCTCAGGTCTCATACCCACGAATAAACGCAGGAGGGCTTTGAGTTCAGCTCTCGCTACTCTGGGGTAAGGGGCCGGGTTGACACCAACGTCCACTGGAGGGATGTCGGCCATATTTGTTTCCCTTGCCTGTCTGGGCCAGTTGTGAGGTCACACAGAAGAGTCGTGTTGACACAGCAGTTTTTCATGACGTGACGTACCCCTCGGTGAAAGGGAGCAGGTTGGTGGATGGTCTGTGCGGGTCTGTTTGGGCTTGCTGGCAGTGTCAACACTACATGGCTGGGACCGACCCTGTTTCCTATGCTCGGTTCTTAGCGGCAGTGCAATCATTACGGTTTGTTCAGACAAATCTCACTATTACTGTGCGAGGTGCTGTTATAACATTCTTTAACTTACCAAAGTCTTTTATTTTCCTGTCAGTCATAACCTATGCCACGGATAAGCTCTCACGGCTATAGCTAGAATGTTCTCAGACATTTCAACATGCTTAAGTCATATAAAGAAAACATGGAGAATGTAGGAGACAGTGGTCCTTCCCTGAGCCACACTCCGGAGAGCACTCAACCGGTCCAGAAATAGCCAACGTAAAATCCTCCTCTGTAGTTTGTTGGGGCGCAGCTGAGCAAAGGGCCTCTGGTGTGTTGGGCTGTACGTGATTAATGCATGTAATCTAATACTGAGCATGGATTGGCCAGGTAAATGATAATGCAATAGCAGCGGTTAAAGAAACAGGCTGGGATTGGTTGATCATACAAACAGGTAGTTGTGTGTGTGTGTGTGTGTGTGTGTGTGTGTGTGTGTGTGTGTGTGTGTGTGTGTGTGTGTGTGTGTGTGTGTGAGACGGGTTTTAAGGGTGTGTGTGTTGGGAGATATTGCATTCCTGAATATGTTTATTGGAAATATGATGTAGTTTGATATGAGGCCCCTGTATGCCTTAAGAAAGATCTGGTCACATACAGTAGATAATTAGACTTGATCTGAGATTTGTATTTGAGTGTGCAAAAAGTGCAAAAATGCTTTGGAAATGTTTGTAAATTATTGGAGCTTTTCAGTCCATACTAGCACTAGCGAATGCAGCGTGTAGCCGCACCTAGCCCTGAGAGAATGTTTCTATTCCTGTAATGTTTTGGAAATTGATGTCATGTTCTCACATGGTAGACCAAGAGTTTTCCTGCCCGGGTAGGTTTGGCTGCCGTTCCTAGCCAGTTCTGCTGGCTCAAATGAAAATACCCAGCACTTGTACTGCACAAGAGATGCCTCTAAACAGAGATCTCACACTGCTCCTGCCAGGAGAACGGATTTAGCAGCGGTGTGTAAAGCGCACATTATGGCTGGCGCTCCAGTGTTCGCCTGTAATGTAGCTTGTAACGTGAGTGTGTTTGCCCCTTTAACCCTTTCTCTCCCTTCTCGTTTTGATGATAGTTTGAGCGTGTGAGTGTGTGTCCCATGCCTCATGTTTGAGATGCTTGAGATACACACAAACCCACAACTGTTACCTCTACTCCAGCCCAACTGGCTGTGCACATACAGACACACCTCTCTGTGTATCTGTGGTATCTCACTCTCTAACGGAGGCCTTGCGATGCTTGTGGAAATGCACAATGCTGCAGCTGATTGCTGTGCCACATTGACTCATCTTTGTTAAGACGGTGAAGTTCTTTTCTGTACTGCTCGGGGATTAAAGTCCCAGGCATGTATAGGATATGGGCGAGCTGTCCAGTACACAGGCTGCAGGGGGCTATAGCCTAGGAGTATAATGAGGGCTGGAGATGGATTTGATTGGTCGGATTGTGTCTGCACTGTGAGCAGATGGGCGCTCTCTCACCCTCAGCCTGTGCCTGGTATTTAACACTGCAGTGTGTGTGTGTGTGTGTGTGTGTGTGTGTGTGTGTGTGTGCAAGAGAGAGAGAGATAAAGAGAAAGATCTATGTACCCTCTGTCGATCTGTTGGTCAGTAGTGTACTAAGAATCTGAGCCTGTGTAAGGTGTGTGTGTGTGTGTGTTTGCCCAGTACAGTACAGCACAGAGAGTGTGTATGAAAGGCTTTAGTCAAGCTGTGGGAAAGGGTTGAGATCTCCGGAAACTCAGATATGTTGATCGTTTACCAGCCTAATAAAGATCATGAGATGAGAAGGGGAACAGTGCTGGTGTGAGTCTGTACTGCCTACTGTGTGAGTTTATGTATGTGCACATGTGCATATGCTTGAGAGACATGTGGGTCTTTCTTTACATTTACTCTGTGTGTGTGTTGCAAAAAAGCATGAGAACTGTACACTGTGGCCTATAACACCACCGCTTGTGTGAGTGTGACTACGTTAGAAAAGTGCTTTGTTCTGATTGGCTAATGGAGGGGAAGGTAAGGAGAGGGGGTTGGAGGCGATGCTCATTGCTCAATGAGGTCAGCGGTCATGTTACCGTTGCCATGGAGATCATGCAGCTAAGTGTGATTGTCTTATTTTTTTGTCTCGTTCAGTGTGGGCATTTAGGGAGCTCCATAGTATGAGGAGATGAGGAGAATGCGTGCATACCATGCAGCATTCATTCATAGATCACAAACTGTTGACGTTTGACATACAGATGGCTGCAGACACTGTTAATGAAAATGCAAACTGAGTGTTTCTTCCTGCGTCGTGTGTGAGCCCTCAGAGAGTACACTTTAAATCAGGTCTTACTGAAAGTGACACATGAAGAGAACAGAGCACTGGAACAGTACTTAGCGTGGAACTGGACTTAACGTGGAACAGTACTTAACGTGGAACAGTACTTAATGTGGAACAGTACTTAATGTGGAACAGGACTTAATGTGGAACTGGACTTAATGTGGAACTGGACTTAATGTGGAACAGGACTTAATGTGGAACTGGACTTAACGTGGAACTGGACTTAACATGGAACTGGACTTAACATGGCAAATGGACTTAATGTGGAACTGGACTTAACGTGGAACTGGACTTAATGTGGAACTGGACTTAACATGGCAAATGTATATGATTTTGAAAATGTTTCCAAGGCAACAAGAGGGGAGGAGATGAGTGGCAGAAACAAGATTAGGCTTTTGGAATGGCAAATGTCTCTTTGTGTGTGTGTGCGTGTGTGTGTGTGTGTGTGTGTGTGTGTGTGTGTGTGTGTGTGAGAGAGAGAAAGCAGAAAACAATGGTAGGCACGTCAGCGGAGGGACTGTGGACAATCTTGGTCGCACTATCCACACTGTGGCTAGATTTATGTCCACAGATAAGTCACATGCGACTGCATGAGCCAGATGCTGCTTCCGTCTGTGGCTCTTCAGATCAGATCTCATTGCAGGCCGATCCCTGTGGGAATGACAAGGCACATGTGACATCTTGATAGGATGTGGTGGGTCTCACTGAAGAGAATAGTGCTCTCCTGACATTGGCAGGCTGTTAGCAGGCCTTCACAGCTCAGAACAAGATCTTAAATTCAGTCGCGGTAATTCCATATCTGTCACTATATACTAAACAGTTTCTTTTCTAAATACTTGATATACTAATTGCTGGCATGTTAATACATAGTTGCAAAAAAAGCATCAAATTGTAGTGAAGTCTTGACTATTCAGTGTAGCTCTGATTGTACACTGCACACTGCAGGCCCCTCTGAATGAAGAGATCCAGGTCGCGTGGTGTCTGTAATGGATTTTTGTTCAGCTTCTGTCATGGAACGCTTGTCCTAGATTAGTGTGAAAGGTTTTGAGCCTCAGTGAAGCAGAGTGGAACAGTGGAAACGTTGGCCAACCACGTGCTAATAAAGAGTTCAGTGGTGACCAGTGCAGAATTGCAAACCCAGAACAGACCAAGCAGTGATATGCAACAGGAACAGAGTAGAAGGGAACAACTGCTGATGTGATATGAAAATTAGACAATTTCTTTTGCAAAGTGACTTTCATCACGGAGTATGCATGTTACAAACTGCCTGTAGTGTTGGAGATTATTAACTACATTCAGTGCATGCACACGTGCGTGCACACACACACACACACACACACACATACACACACACACACATACGGTAAGGTGCCCCATCAAGAGACACACATAAATGCTTCCTCTTTCATAAACATGGTCTTTTGTCAAGCTTTTATCACACATACAAATCAAGACCACACAACTAATTTCTTGTTGCTTCATGTTCTGCTTGTATTGTTTGTGTTTGTTTAGTGGTGTTTATGTGGGTGTGAATGAATGTACAGAGGTGTGGACAAAATAAACATATTCTTTATATCAAGTAACGAATAGGGCAACCAGGACAGATTCAGTCCCTTCTGGGTGCTGTCACGCTGTATCTTGAACTGAGTGCAGCAGGACAGTAGAGCAGTCTTCAAGAGGAAAAGGCTCTTTTGGATGAAGGAAGAACTCTCTTTCTGCACTCCAGAACTTTCCAAGGAATCAACAGATTCCCATGAAATGGCCAACCAAATTCCATAATGGAATCTATGGATTGCTATACCCCCATGTGTACAGATCCATCTCCACATGTTCGGACTGAAGGGATGTGGACTGAAGGGATTTTTCCAAGGCTTCAGATCTGTCTCATCAATTCATGTCCATTGTTAAGGGTTTCTTGTTTTTTGCTCCATACACCGAATGGCAGTACTTTTGTGGTGTTTAGTAATTGTAGTGTTTAACCCACTTAACAGTGTTTATCCAGGGCTCCTAAGGGATGCAACAGGAAAGTGTTTGCCATATATTTGCCTTATCATCAGATTGTCAGTCATCTGTGGCGGGGAGCCTGAGAGAGCAAACTGACCATGCTCTCAGTGAGGGAGTGGCATATTGCTCTCCCCTGTCAATCACAGTGGTACTGGCCAATTACGGGTGACTGTGAGTTCGTGCGTCACAAAGGCACGGATAACCGAGTGTGTTACTCTGCCTCCTGACAGCACATCCTGAAAAGATGCAGCGATTGGCCGCATGTTGCGCTTCAGAGGAAGCATGTGCCAGTCCTTGCCCTAAATTGGGGAGAAAAATTGTTGTGAAAAATCCAAAACACATCCAAACTAATATGACTCTCCTGTGTAGACTCACCCGTGTAGGTAATCTTTTTTAAGTGACATTGCATGCCTGTTAAAGACTTGGATGACAAATGATGTACTGACAAATGCAGTTACAATATCACTGAAGTCCCACAGCCAAACTTCACCTGAGCGCCTTTTTTTCAAACTCAAATATTACCACAAAACTGCCTTTAGCTACAGGTCAAGGGGACTTGTGGTGCTAAAATACAACACACTGAGCTTGAAAATAGATTTTTTTTTTCAACCTATTTGACCTGAAATTCTGGATGAATGTCAATTCAAAATGTACACTCTGAAAGAAGCACCGTGTAAAATCTACAATAAGCCTCACAAGACAGAAAGGCAAATACTCACACTCCAGCAAAAGTAAGAAACCACTTGATCAAAAATCTGGAAGGGACAAAAATCTGGGAAGCACAGAGAAAGCAGAGTTCTGGAAGGACAAAGATCTGCTGTGAGGAGCGTCTTCCTCTGCTGCTTCCGTCCATCTTTCCACACTTCACGAAGACTCGTTCTTTGAGCCAATTAGTGATCAGCGTTGCCATTTGCTTGTCTTCGAAGCGTTCTTATTGGATGCTCTCCTGTTGGGATTTCTTGTGGCTGGGAAGCTTGGCTACTGTTCAAGATGTCACAGGTTCAGTAGCAGCTATAACTTATAGCGCCTGTTCTCCGGAGCAAGGCAGTTAACCCCAACATGCTCAAGGCTGTGATGGGATGATGTAAGCCATTTCGTCAGCACAACGGTTGTTTAATAGAAACTGGTGGGCTTCTATCTTTGTACCATTTAATTCTTCTTTTAGGGTAGCAGTAGCTCAGTGGTTAAGGTTCTTGAGTAATCGGAAGGTTGCCAGTTCAAGCGCAACCACTGCCAGGTTGCCACTGTGGGGCCCCTAAACAAGACCCTTAACTGTCAATTGCTGAAGATGTCATAATTCAGTCATAATTGTTAGTTGCTTTGGATAAAAGTGTCAGCTAATGCTGTAAATGGAGTTTGAGATGAATGTTGGAATGGTGCAGGATGTGTTTGTGTTACGTTTGGGTTATGCTGTGCACTTTAGTTATGGTTTGCTAATTCTGCGTTGACTCTCTGGGAATGAGAACATGGTTCTTTTGCCAGTCAGCCTTATCCCAGCCTTAACTCGTTTGCATATGCCCATGGTCAAGTTTGTCCTTTGAACAGAGTTTAACATATGACATACTTTTTCAAAACTAAACCATTGCTGATCATTTCAGATGAACTGACACTACATCATAAATCCGACCACCTGGTGGGCTAGTGTACTGCTTGCACAGTGCCTTGCCAACCTTTGTGCCAGGGCTGCGGTCCAGAGTCATGGACCAAAGACACCGAGTGCCAGGAACACCAGAAAGCTGTCAGATCCTATTTGACAAGTGGCACAGGAAGCGAGTGAAATCAGGGACAACCGTTCTGGGACGACTGCTTGTGGACATCGGACCAAGTGTTTCTATAAGAAATACGTGTTACTCCACGTGTTACTCGGTATAAAGGAAAAACTTAAGACCTGTAAGCATCTCAGAGGAAGAATGCTAATTTAGGATTGAAGTTTCAGGGTCTCTCCATAGCAGGAGTGGTGCTGAATTCCCCGTGTTAAGTTACAGCTGGCACTCCCTCATTCACCTAACTTAATTAACACCAGGGACAGAGGAGTATATGCCCCCCCGCCAAGAGAGTGGGAGCGAGGGAGAAAGAGAGGCTGGAGTGAAGGTGAGTGAGAGAGAGAGAGAGAGAGAGAGAGAGAGAGAGAGAGAGAGAGAGAGAGCACTAGTGAGAACAAATAGTCCCTAAGCTCCATGATGGCTCTGTCCCAGAAAAAGCCCCCATCAGCTCTTTATGAGGTTTGAAGCATCCAATTACACATCTCTCTCTCTCTCTCTCTCTCTCTCTCTCTCTCTCTCTCTCTCTCTCTC
>NC_137504.1:3070000-3077500 GCF_041902795.1 Electrophorus electricus
AACCTGACATCGTTAAATGAACCCTGCATGCTGTGTACTATACTACCCGGTGGAGAACACAGCCCTAGCGAACAAATCTATTATGTGATGCATTGTATAGACAAACTATTTGATTCTGAACAGACCACTAATGATATCCCCTAATGCAGTTCATGCACAAACAGGACTCGGATGTAACTGCTATGAAGGTAAGGACGTGCAATCCACAATCTTAAAGGAACGCCCGGGAAAAATCAGACATGCACATGTTTTCTACCTACATATCAAACGGAGTAATTTTGACCTCTGTGATTAGTGCTCCAAAGAAAAGAGACTTAGCTGATAGCTGATAACAGAGTCTCATGATCACAGCTTAACATCATACGCATTTAGTAGGAAATGAGTGCAAATGAGATTTTTCCCTGAAACTTTTCGTTAAAGGAGCAAGAAGTGGCATCTGCCTTTAAAGCTTTATAAAAAAATTAAAATAGCTCATCTGTATCAATTAATATACATATGAATGATTGAACATAGTATAAATTATTGAATTTTGCAAAACTGGGTAAAAATCATTTTAGTTCAAAACTAATAATTAGTACTAGTCAAATGCATTTTATTTCTTTATTATTAAATATAATCAGAAAATGCTGCTTATTACATCTTTACTTACACTCTAACCTTTAACTAATACACTACATCTGTCATGTTTACTGTGTAAAGCAGCACCTAACAGTAGCCTGAACCATGACTACAAATAATGAACACTTTTGCCAATACTGATGTTAAAAGCATTGTATCTGTGATCGGACCATGGTTACAAAGAAAAAAATGAAAGACAAACATATAAATTACCTTCCATCTTCTATTAAGAACACTTCCAAAACTGAAATGTAAATGAAATTAAACATATTTTTGAGAATATTTCATGCTTGCAATATTATGACATTGTTAAATAACTGCCCATCTGTGCTGCACTCACTACGTCTCTCGCGTTAGGAGAGTTGAACACTTTCTGTTCCAGTTATGCTGTCAGCTCATATTAAAACAAAGGTTGTAATTTCCTCTCCTGCTAAACGTTGCACTGGCTAACATTAATACTTCATTAGTGATGCTCTCATTTGAATTAGCGGTGGAAGGACCACTAAATTTCAGGGGCAAGTAGCAAAAACAAGAGTATAGATAGACATTGCTTTCAGAGGTGAGAAAGTTACGGTAATGACAATGTATGAAATAGTGTCTCCTCACAGCAGTTTTACACTGACTGACAAACGCTCCTAATGCATCATACTTCACTTTTTCACTCACTTGCCAGTTTATCATGTCTTTATAGGTGCGTTTTGTAAGTGTACAGTTATAGACTCAAACCCATCTATTGGTCTGTACAACCCGGCAGATAAAGAACTATGAAGACATGAATTTACTGACTCAGGTGTGTTAGGACTGGGCGGAGCTAAACATCCCCAAGCCTGCACCTTTCCAGGTGTCTGTTCTAACTGTACACCTACAAGGTAAACCTGCAAGGGCAGAGCTTTTAGTCCACCGGTAAGTGGCTGGGAAGTGTATGATCCTACACGCACTAAAAGAAGACGCCTCGGTAACTTAAGGGTCGTAGTTGCCACCCTGTTTCTGTCTGTAAAACCTTTAACCTTCTCCTTTGGTGTGAATCAGAGTGTGAAAGTGAGGAGTTCCTTTAAATCGTGGGTGTAATGACAGTCATAATCCAAGTCACATCAAACCGTCAAGTGTTAACTGTGTAAGTGAGAGTGGAGCAGGCCAGCTGGTCTTGGTCTCGTCTTGGGGAGATGTACCGTGAGACACATCAGGTTTTCATTCTGTTTCAGCTCTACCTGCATCTGAGCCAAGCCTGCAGAGCTGGTGCTTACCTGGCTAAGGTGTGTTCGCACCTGGAGCCGATTTGAGGACTCGCTGCAGATTCCTGAAGACTCTTGACTAGGCATCTTTTAGAACCGGTCCTTATCTCACTCTTTTTATTCTTTTAGGAATCGGCCACAGGTGAACTCCAGTCACCTTTAACCCCGGAGAGTATCAACGGAACGGATGACGAACGAGTCCCACGTGACGCCTCTCTGAACTCGGAACCGCGAGCGGAGCCCAACACGGTCCCCTTTCCTCACAGGTGAGCAGCACCAGGCCCAGAGCCTGGACCAAACAGCTCAACCCAATTCAAAAGTGTCCCACTGGGCATGTGGGTGCTGGGATCAATGAAAGGTCATGGTATTGTTCAGGACCTTTTCCATTTGCGGCATTTAGCTGTTGCTTTTATCTGAAGCAACTTGAGCAGTTGGGGATTAAGGGTCTTCCTCGGGCCCATCAGTGGCAACCTGGCAGTGGTGGGACTTGAACTGGCAACCTACTGATTAATATTTATATCAAATTAATGATCACATCGAGAATTCAAGAAACTAAAAATAAACACTTTATAAATTGTACAAAAACAATGTTATTTATGGGTGTTAAAAGTATTAACTATGGGTGACAGTCTTATTTTCTGATGCGCAAACAGCCTCTAAAGTGTTTAAACACTTTAATTACATTAGATTTGCTAGGCATTGTGATTACACGCCATATACCGTGGGGAGAACAGCATGCTGAGAGTCATTTAGAAAGTGAGGACCTTTTCTGCTGTAGCAGCACGTGTGTGGCACACCAGCAGTGCTACAGCCTTGTAACCGTGCTGATTTAAGACAGAACTGGCTGCAGGCAGCGAGGGCCACTCCAGACACGCCAGCGTTAGTGTAATATTTACCTGCTCCCAGCGGCCCAGGACAATGGTAAAGCTTTCCATTAGAACAGGGGCTTACAGAGCCCTTACGTATGGATAAAAAGGTGCGTATATAACTGCATGAAACGTTCTTGGTACAGTTGAGTTTCTGCCTTTTATTCACTGATTTTGGTGTTCAGGAACATTTGCACATGTTGCTATTATAAGAGCTATAATGATGTATTATTATTATACACTATTGTACTACTGTAGTTGTAGTAGTATTAGTTTTAGATGTAGTAGTTGTAGTTGTAGTAGTAATAGTAGTTGTAGTAATTGTAGTAGTTTTAATAGGTTCTGTTTGTGCAAAAAAGAAAATTAAGCAAAGTCTGACTGAACTGTCTGATCTACCAGTTTAATTTAAACTGGAGCTTTTGCAGAGTTTTGTCTACTTCACAACCTCTCACGTACAGACTCCTGCACCATCGCTGCGATCAGAGTGCGACTTGTTCCTGTAAACCACAAACCTTCCACCAACAGTGCACATCAGAATGTTCCAGTCCTTAAGTTCAGCCCAAGATACCTTGTCATGTGCACCTCTCAGGGATGTCATCGTAGATGACATCACGGCCAATTGGACCAATTGGAATGGTGCTGTGGGTTACTCTCATGGTCACAGTATTTCTCTTGACCCCCCAGCAGCTCAAGTGCCATCAATAAACACTGGGAGGCCGAACTTGCCGCCCTGAAGGGAAACAATGCCAAGCTAACGGCAGCGTTGCTCGAATCTACGGCCAACGTCAAACAGTGGAAGCAACAGCTGGCTGCCTACCAGGAGGAGGCAGAAAGACTACACAAACGGGTGAGAAAGGTCATAGGTCAGAGGTCAGGGCTGGTTAACGGAGCATTCAGCTTGCACATATTGTTGGGATAAGTTTCTTCCAGATCTGGTAATGGCTATTCAGCAAGGTTAGAATTTGATTGGTTAATCTGAGTAGTTGTACTTTAAAGTCAGTATACAGTATATATCATGGATCAGCACAGTTCATTGGCTGAAAACTAAATGGCTGGTCTGGTTTTGGACACGACACACTGGCAGGTCTTCATTGTCGTGTGTGTTCCAGGTGACAGAGCTGGAGTGTGTAAGCGGACAGACGGCAGGCATCAAAACGCAGAAAACGGAGCTAAATCAGACAATTGAAGAACTGGAGGCGGCGCTGAAGGCCAAGGAGGAGGTGCGACACCTCCTCACCTGTCTGTGCTCCATCTGAACCTGAACCATGTGCTCCTCACCATGTGCTCCTCAGACCGGTTTCATCAGAGCAGCTCACGGACACAGGCTTCAATAATATATTAGCCACGTGCAACTTCTAGCCTATGCATTATTTTCAGACAGAATGCCATGCAGCTTGTAGACATTGGGTAGGTTAGTTATGTACACGAGACCTGTAGGTGGAGTCCGGAGATAGTGGAATGTGTAAAACAGTATCTGTAATACAACCTGTGTATCTGTAGCACAGCAGAGACCACGTCCCTGTTTAAGGATCCTCCACTAGTCTCCTACACACAAGGCAAAAATATCAAAGACAGGAGAGAGATAAATGACCACTTGGATAATAAGTTTGGAACTGCAGCCTGAAACCGCTCTAGACGTGCTGCATGTAAATGTATTAACACCGCCGGAGAATTAACCTGCACAAAGGAATCAATTATCTCCCATTCATCCTCCTGTGTTACTCAGGAGGTGTTTACTGTAGTGCTTGTAAGAGACCAAGAGAAGGCTTGCTGGTCACTTTGTTGAACACCTTCAGAGCATCAGAATAAAGTGTCATTTCCAGTAGCAAGACTTTTTAATACTAATGGACATTGCATTAATGACATTTGTTTGTGTTGTGGGTTGTTGGCATGGCCACAATGATGTTAGTAAACTAAAAAGAAAAATAACCTTAGAACCCCACTGAATAAATGTTATAATTTAAATATCTACAGTTTTGAACATTAAAACTGGTTTCAGCTCCTAGAACTTCAGCAAGCACTTTGCACAGCTAATGAAGGACCCCTGTCTGAAACGTCCAGATTTTCTGGAAACCTTGTACTCTGCCTCTGTGTCTGTAACACAATATCTGCACTACGGTAATGAGCACTCTCCTTTTCCGCAGGAGCTCGAAAGATTAAAAGCCGAAGTTGAGCGCGCCAGCGAGCTACAGCTACAGAAAGATGCGGTCAGTCAGAAACTCCAGGTACACACTGAGGGTGCGCATGTGCGAGCACACACACACCTACGAATGATGTGGGCAGACTTTGTTCTGTATAAACATCTGCATACTGCGGTTCCAAGAGGTAACATAAGTAAACATGAAATGTTACATATAAACCGAAGCGAGTCTTAAATCTCGCCAGGACAGTTATTAAGCACAGAGCCCTTCTGCAGGTGGACCACAAGACGATCACACGCACCGTTACAATAAAAATACGAACAAAGGACGCATGCATTTGTCCCTCTCTGGCCAGCCAACTGTTTTCAAGGTGGAAGCTTGGTGTTTGTGTGTTTCCTAGGAAACAGAAACACGGAATGCAGAGCTGGAAGCTCAGCTGGCCGGGCTGGAGCAGCGGGTGGAGACCAGTCAGGTGGAGCAGGAATCTTTCCGGAAGAGTCTGCGCTCGCTCCTCGAGCTCCTGGACGGCAAGATCTTCGAACTGACCGAGCTGCGAGACAGCCTGGCCAAGCTCATTGATGGCAGTGGCAGCTAGAGCGCCCTCCGGTGGAGAAAACTGACCTTAAAACGCGCGCACACGCACACACACACATATACCTACACACACACTCGCACGCACGTATGCACACACACACACGCACACACACGCGCGCGTGCACAGGGATATGAGATGTTAATTTACATGTAGACGCTGTGCAGTGTGGAGAGAAACGTAGCTCTCTGCACAGACGTGAACACACACAGATGTTCACAGGTGCCTGCACATATATAGAGGGGCTTTACAGATACACACACTCGACATATAAAGACCTAGTTGGGATTTCAACCTGATGTTCTGTTTCATTTCTTCATTACTACAAGCATCTCTTTACAAACACTTATGGACACATAAAGAAGCATCTCAGATCTTTATGGTTTCGTTTCTTTTTAAAAACCAGGAAGCATTCCACATGAAGAGGACAGACACAGGACACAATCATCCAGCTTCCGTTGCAGTGCTGAGTACGGTCCAGGGGGGCGGGGGTTTCCGAGCCGACCTCTGAAGACTACGCCGTAGATTTACATACGAACGCCCTGCGTAATCAGGTTTTATGAGTCCTATGAAGATGTGCAGCACCGCTACCCTTCCAACCAATTTGGTGATGCGTGAATAGTTGATTTGATGTGGTGCGGCTACATGGTGTTGCGGGGTGAAGGGGGTAGTTACGCCTCATGGGAAAGGCTTGGTTGGCTGTTTGTCTCTCAACAGCTGGACATTTATGGGGGACACACGTGTTCAAACACTCAAAGTGGATGGATCCTTTCTCTGCTCCGAAGCTACACTCTAAACACACAAACCTGCTAACCATTGACTCAGTGTCTTTTATATACATCTGGCATCCCTTGCAAGAGACTTTTGTTTTATTTTGGAGGGGCTTTTAATTTCAGGTCCCTACTTTGTCACCTAGAGGACCTCACAAATGGGGACATTTGTCTCCGCCCGAACACATCCTAAACGGGGACGTCATCCTTCCACTATCTGAGCAATACAAAAAAAAAGACAGAAAAAAGAGGAGTGAGACAAGAAAAACAAAACATCTCACTATCAGGTATTCTACTTCCCTCTTCTGAGAGAGGTGATGATGTATGCGAACACACAAACACAAAACACTTGACACGTGCTTGTGGGGGGGGACAACAGGTCCAGTCAGCAGTGACGCTCGTGCATTTCTATACATTTTTCTAACATATAAACACGACAGGTTTATAGTGCACTTGTGAAAATGGAACTCACGAGAGTTGGGTGGATTTAAAGGTCTTTGGGTTGTTTGTTGGTTTGTTTGTTTTTGAGGTGCAGTGGTTGATATGGCACTGTATAATTCCTGGTTATTTATTGTAAAACTATATTCTATTCACAGATCTTGAATTAATTTAACTATTATTTTGAGGAGAAGTATTTTCATCGACCTCAGACGAATTTTGCTTTTGCTTTTTTTTATTGTGTGTGGTAAAAGAATATTATGGCTGTTTTTTATGTGAAGAAAAAAACTGGCAATATTTTTAAAACTGTTTAAAACTATTTAAAGGGAAATGGTACAGACACTTGTCCAAAGCAGGTGGAACTTTGCAGAGAGGTGTGTTTTTTGCCAAATATATGTTTTCCTGTACAGATTAACTTGATCAAGTTGCCTTTGGTACAACAAATGCATCAATGGTAGCGATGGTACTTTTGTGGAGTTTACTTTTGCCAAAAATCTGTGATCATGTATAATGCCATACACTAACAGTATACGTACACCTGAAGAACACACTAAAGGGCTTGCTGGTTCTGGTACTTACTGGGAGGTTTCAGTGGGTACACTGTGTTGGTTTTATCATGTTAAAATTATGAGCCGTTATACTTGGGAAGGGCGACTGGTTTAAGTAATAATTTTAAATGTTGATTATACCACATGCTTAAACACAATTGTAATTAAATAAATTTATAGTAAAATAAAACAATTAAAAAAAAAATACAGCTAGTCTATTATTAAACATTTTTTATGTGATGCGAGAGACTTGTGTGTGACGAACCCTTTGTGTTTTCTGTCTCTGAAGTCTTTG
>NC_137504.1:3082500-3115000 GCF_041902795.1 Electrophorus electricus
CAGAATGGAGGTGCCTGGAGGGGACAGGGAGGCAAAGCCCTCGGGTCTCCGGAGCTCTGGCATGGTGGCGGACGGTGGGAGGGGCGCCGGGGCGTCGTCCGTCTGCACGCTGGCCACCTGCGTCTGGGGCTGCTCTACCTTCGCACAGACGCTCTTCTTTCGGGTGGACGCCAGCCGAAGGCGGGTCGATTTCAGGGTGACCTGTCCTGGGTAGCGCTGAGTCCAGCGGACAAGTAACCGAAAGGTTTAGCACCTCAGAATACAGACATATGATAAAATGTTTCTGTTTATTGATAAAAGTCTTTAACTACTATTCCCTTTAATACTGGACCGCTCCAACCTGTATGACGGACAGGTGGTTTACCATTTAGTGATTATACTTAACCTGGTTAAAAGGGTGGCGTCATAAGTGGTAAAGGGTTTCCATGGAGATATTTTTGGTCTGTAAAGGGTGGTAAGATGGGTGGTGCACGATTGCTAGGGAGATATTTAACCTGTTTAAAGGTGCGCAGTCTGTCGAGTGTTTTCTGCCTCTCTTGGCTCACCCGAGTGCTCCTCACATCCTCATCTTCATCTTCATCCTGCTGTGGAGAAACACACCCATATGCGTTTCAGAATGTCTCCATATAATTGGAGCAGAGCTGGAATGACGTTTCAGTGTAATTTATGACAAGTTTGAACTCTTTTCCATGGCAGGCTCATTAAACACGCAAATCCCGAGAAATGTAATCTGTGCATTAGACACCTACGAGCTTACAGGCTTGTCAAAACAACGGAAAAAGGCCCCAGTCAAAGGTAACAGAACATTAAGTGCAGTTAGTTACTGGTCCGCATTATAAAGCTATCACAGGCAGATCACACACCTGCTGGAAAGCATGCTGGGAGTCGTAGTCCTGGCCGCTCTGGCGTTGCTGCAGTTTCTGGGTGTGATTCACAATGCATATTTCCTGCAGAAGAAGAAAAAAACAAACCAAAAAAAAGCCCCAGTCAGCGCCTACTGCAGGCCAGTTGGGCTTTCTCTGGTCATCGAGTTTAGAGTGCGTTCTGTTGCCCAGGTGACAGTACTGCCTGGATGTCACCCGAAGAGCAGAGAGGTTTTGAGATCACACAGCTCAGCGTGGACAAGGACAGTGCAGCCCATCCACCAATAAGAGGGCAGACAGCGTGGCCTCGAGGCCAGACTGTGATTGGCCAGTACCTTTTTGTTTTTGAGGTAGGCTTTCTTAGCAGTGATGCGCCCCCTCCTGGCCTCCAGTTGACGTGTCCTCTGCTGGAGCTGGGAGACGTCGTCTCTGAGGGGTGTGAGAGCGAGGGATGGGTCATCGGTGGACTGCATGGCGTCAGGACTCTCATACGTGTCATAGTACACCACCTCATCTTGCCTTTCTGTGCATCAGACACACACACACACCACACACACTTACAGACCACCAAGGCTGATGCTTTCATTAATGAATGAATGATGTCTGCATTTGTCCAGTGTGAAGTAATTTCTGGTTTAAAAACAAACGCACATGATCTAAAACTGAACCGAAACTGAGCCAATCTGGCACTACGCAGATGAATATCCTGCTCTTCACGGTATCAGGACAGACTTTTGTCCAACATGAGTTACAACCAAGCACCTCAGAACATAGAAGTTCTCAAGCCTGATGTGCTTGTTTAATGTATCTTTCCACTATTCAACTAGTCTTTTTTCTGTCAAATTTCCTTGGCAATTTTTCCCTTATTTATTTATATTTATTTTATAATCTACACTGTTTTGACAGGTGATTGGCAAGTTTGGGTATTCTTTTTTTAGTTTTTAAAAGCTAGCATATGTAGTAATATTATTATTATTATTGTTGTTGTTGCTGCTGATATTATTATTATTATTATTATTGCGATATTTGAGTCTTCTGGCCTCATTGAATGAAGTGCAAAGGAGGGCCCGAATCGTCCTGCTGAACGGATACGTCCTGCCGAACAGACATGTCCCGCCGAACAGACATGTGTGAAGGGGCGTGGCCAGCTCATCTCACCGCTCATCTGTCTGCGCAGACTCTGCAGCTGTGCGGTCAGTAGCAGCTCTTCGCACTTCAGGATCTCGAATTGGATCTCATACAGCTGCAGCTGCAGCTCGTAGTACAGCGCCTCCAGCTGGTCCAGCCGCGCCATGGCATCCTCCCCGCCCTGTAGGCCCTGCATCTGCAGGAGCAGAAACAGAAATGTTGGGAGGGTGGAGCTTAAACCACACTGACCTACAGCAACTCTGGGTGTCAGGTCTGTGTGTGTGTGTGTGTGTGTGTGTGTGTGTGAGGATGGAAGTACAAGTGGTTGCCCTGTGCATATGTTTACTACCTCCTCTCTCAGTCCATGTTTCCTCTGTTCTAGACAGATCTCCTTGGCGCGCATCAGTTGCAGCGTTTCCTTGGAAACAGCATACTGCAATTTCTCCATGCGCTCCACCGCAGCTCCCCACGCAGCCTTCCCAAACTTCCTCTGGTCAGCACGCATGCGCTCGTACATCACTACACACACACGCGCGCACATGCTACTCATATGGACTGGCATATAGGTGTTTGTAAATTCTACAGAAAACACCCATGTTCTGCATGGTTTTCATTGTGCTCTAACACACAGTTTAACTGAGCGTGGATTTCCCAGCTCTACCTGAAATGAGACAGTGTATTAGAGAAGGACACGTCAAATTCAAATAGCGAGAGAGCAAGTGTGTGTGTGTGTGTGTGTGTGTGTGCGCGCACGCACGCATGTATGTGAGACGGTGTGAGTAGTTGTGCAAGTGAGTGAGTGAGACAGAGTGTGGGTATCTGTGTCAGTGCGTGAGAGCATGTGACGGTGGGGACCCACCTTTCTGCGCCCGTGCTGTGGTCTCAAAGTATTTGACGGTGAGGTCCTGGATGGAGAGCACAGCTGTGTGGGCCTTCCTCTGCCAGTCCTCGTCCTCCCTTCTGAGCGCCTCCACCCGCCGTGGGCCCAGGTACTCCGTCTCCAGGGATATCTGCGTAGGAAGGTGGAGTTGACATGACCTGCACCACTCCACTGATCCTGCAGTTATTAGACTTAGAAAATTCCTGTCAGGGTGCTGGGGTAGAACAGTCAGGGTGGTTTTGAGAATGAAAAGTAGCCCAATAGAACAGGTCTACATTTATGGCATTTAGTTGAGCAAAGCGACTTACAGTTATGATTGAGTACAACTTAGGTAAGCCTGTTCGTTTGCTCATGACATCCTCCTTTTCATATTATATATATATATATATGGAGGTGTTTTTTTGGGGGAATTTTTGTTTTTAGATCTGCTCAATAGTCTAACCTAAATAAAAGAATACAAGAGCAGCGCTAACTGGAAGCTTTTCCAAAAGACACGTGGCTAGATCTTCCTAACGCTGGGCACAAGGAAGCCAAGGCAGGGGCACCACGTTCAGCAGGCAGGCCACAGCACAGTTGCACTGCCCCATGCCAAGAAGGCCCCTCCCCCAGCTATTGGCTTTGTCTTCTGCTTTGAAATCTGTGCTGTCTGCAGTAAAACAGGTGCACCAACTGTAGTGTGTGTGTGTGTGTGTGTGTGTCTTTGTGCTGTAGTGGGTGTGTACGTGCTTTGAACAGAATGTACACTCCCACAGAGACCACGTGCAGATAAAGCAACTACATGGGTAAAAATATTTTAAATGCAAAACAGATGCTCCTGCAGCTTAAAATGGATCCAATGTATGCGTGTGAGCGTACACATACGCAAGCACGCACGCACACACACACACACACACACACACACACACACACACACACACACGATACGATTACTGCAATCAAGTACAGGAAAATCTCCTTTCCCATGAGATTTCTCCAATTTTACAATTATGTTCACAGGACGTGTGGACGTGGGTGAGAAAGAATGGACAAAAGAGTAAAGAGAGAAGAGTGAGAGCACACCAGCCAGGCGGCGAGACTCGTGGCTGCTCGGTTGGAGATGGTCATCTGGCTGAGACGGCCTGTGTTTGAGATGGTAAACGCACGTCCTTTATTTGAAGTTTCAACGCGTGTTCCTGTGTTCCCCACATTCCCACCATGAAACATTTAAAACAGGTTCCCAAAATACAAATGTAAGGCTACGGTGGAGAGTAGTCAAAGAAAAAGAAAAAAAAAAAAAGACCAGTGACATCAAAGCAGTTGCGGACACTTGCGGTGTTCCAGAGAGGAGCTTATCACGTAGACGATTTTAATCATCCAGGTAATTTTTGCCAACACCAGCTGGTGGTTTAGCACTATGATGTCATAAAGGAGTGCCAGGAACCCACGCGTGGGAAGATGTGGGACGATGTAATGACGACTCCTGGGTGGGCTGTATGGTAATCATAACCTCCCTCAGTTCCTGGCCATGCCCATTTAAGAGCCAACACCTGCCTGTGGTCACAGACCGTGCAGTGCTAGCCACCAGACGATCCTTACGGGCTAAATTATACATGAACAGAGCACAGTAAAAACTACGCAAAGTGCAAACGTGTGCGCTCACACACGCGTGCACACGCGTTCACCATTTCCACCTAATTGCCCAAACGTCCAAAGCAGGACAGTAAAAGGTTTAAAGAAAAGGATGACGGGTACTGTGGGTGTAAAGACTCCGGAAGGCAGGAGCAGAGCAGCAGGCCTAACCCACTCAGCTCCCCTGGGCTTCTGCAGTCCACAGGCACCTCCAAGCTGGTGTAATATTACAGCCCTGCGTCAACTCCCAGCTTTATATCCTGGGCTTCTCAAATACAGGAGCAGCTTCTAGACCAGGGCTGCCTGGGGGGGGGTGGGACCAGACCTGCCCGTGTGTGTGCGGGGGGGGGGAACGCATTAGGTGCTACATCTGCTATGCCATCCACATCAGAGCAAGCAGTCTAAGCTTAGCAAACCCGACTAGCATGCGTTTAAAATACAGCTGGGAAGCCATGCAGTCAAAATAAAGTTTTGCAGTCAAATATTTGTGTGTATCCTCAATCTTCACTATTTGCATCCGGGTCTTTTCCAAATAAATGTATCCTTGTACTTACACCTGTTGTCTTCCTGCCTTGTGTTGTCGGTCATTTATTCTGTTTTTTTGCTTTGTTTTACTGTTTTCTGGTGTTCTTCTCTAGTTATCTGACTATGGACTCTGTTGAGGTTAATGAGAAAAGGTTTGCGGTAAATAAACGTTACTCAACACCGCATATGCGTCCTGCCACAACTCACAAAACTGAAAAAGGGAAAAAGAAAAGGTATAAAGAAGCCATCATCCTATCATCTGGTCAATACAGATCTGTTGGAGGGTGCGTGTGCGTGCGCACGCATGAGCAAAACACTGTCTGGCTTTGTGACCAACTGATCAGTCTTGAGAGAGAGAGAGAGAGAGAGAGAGAGTGTGTGAGTGAGAGTGTGAGTGAGAGTGTGAGTGAGTGCGTGCGTGCGCACACACACATCCTGCCGGTAACATCTAAACCATGACATGCCTTATTCATGCCTACGTTCCTGAGTCCTGTGGGAAATACAATACCCAGGGTGCATTTCATAGTCACCCAATAGGGCCAACCCATAATGGTCCCATTCATGGAGAAAATGTAGGACCTCTTGCATCTGACATGCAGTGAGTCCATCACTCATTCATCCCTTTAAGCTTCTTTCATTCATTCATTTTTACCATTCATGCATTCAAGAGGGATGGTTTCGGTGCCTTAGGTCTCACCTTTAAGGGACTGACAGAGCAGTCCTGAGGCATCTGCGTTTGAAGATGTAGGCCATGATGTATGACTCGAGTGTTCATTGTGAAAGGACGCGCACACACAACAGATATGCTGTCCCTTACCCATGCACACTTCCTGGTTCTATTCCGGAAAGTCCCACAGCTTCATATACAAATAATACAAACTATTTCGACGTCAGTTAAATTGATGGCCTCCAGCCACAGAACGCTCAATAACTGTCTCCTTCCTTTCTGCGCTTAAAATAATCCACAGGAAAACACAGGCACACTTTTGTCTTAGGGGGTAAAGAACAGGCTTATTTTAAAAGACCTTGGTTCATTGGCTGACTGAACAAAGTAATGACATGTCCCTGAGTGCTACAGTCCAAGTATAGTTCAGATAAAAGCATGCAGAAGTGACTCAGAGATGGATTTGCCATAGCCTCAATGTTACTGAACCACTTCTGCTAAAATTGCTCTGTTTGGCAACAAAACGCAGGAGGTCTCAGCATGCGGCATTAATAGTGTGTGCGCGCGCATTATATATATATGTATGTGTGTACGTGTGTGTGTGCGCGAGTGTGTGTGTGCGCCATGCATGAGCAACTGAAAGCAGGCATGTGCTCACACATGCACGTATGTGGGAAAGTTGAGGAACGTGTGTTGGTGTCTAATTCTCTCTGATACTATTACTCTCGCAAACAGCATGGAAAACACATGCAAATAGAACTCCCATCACTCACGTACACACACACACACACACGTTTACACTACACACACACGTGAAGCTTCAGTTTAGAGGAACAACCGTCTAAACAGTCAAAGAGGCTTATTTGCATACAGTGCGTCAGTGTGATTGCATGTGCGTGTGTTTGCGTGTGTCAGGGTTATGGGGCACTTAAAATGAAATGAAGATAAGAATTTCACAAATACATGAACCTATATAAAAATGATAAGAACTTTTAGAAGTTTTAGTTTTCATAGCCAGTACCAAGCCTAAGATCAGTGAAAATCTCAAAAAAAGAAAATAAAAATAACAGACAGTAGTTGGTTTGCAGTACAAGAAGGAATAGGAAATAAGAAAGAAGAATGGGGGAAAGACAGAGTGAAATGAGAGAGTGGAAATAGAGAGGGTGAGCGAGACAAACACATTACAGTAACCAGACTGGTTTCATATCAGCCTCCGCTGGCATTAATTATGTCTGTGAGAGTGAAAGTATGGAGGGGGGGGGGGCACTGCAGCACGATGTTGGGGTGGGTTTACAGGGCACCACACACACCTCCCCCCCCCCCCCCCCCCACACACACACACCTGGTCCTAGCACAGTCTGTGTTGCAGGAATGTCTTAGAAGGCCCTGTGCTAAGAGCTCGACTGCAGACTCAGCAGGAGGAGAAAGGCAAGGGCCTTGGGGAGCAGTCCAGAGCGTAACTGAGGGCGGAGCCGTAACGCGAGACAGCCACTTCAGGAAGCAGGCTAGCTAAGCAAGCACAGATATTATGCCACAGCCAAAATCTCCACTGCTGGTAGGATTCTTAATCGACAACTGTTCCACCAGTCACTGATCCCTCACTGTTCAGCACAAACTCACAGGCTGACTAATCCATTACAGAAAGAATACATAAATAAATAAAACCACAGGGGCCATGTTTATGGTAGAGCTTGTTGCTGGCAGGCTAGTTAATCCACAGCAGATTGCCTTGCTGGCAGGCAAGCGAGACGAGTGCTGAGCCATAACACCTGACTTTGCACAAGATCCGTGGCCTTGAAAGAGTGAAAAAAAAAGAAAAAAAAAAAGAGACAATCTAAGAGAGAGAGCGAGCGAACACACATCTCACATAAGCATGATTTCCCATGCTGATTCTTTACCAATTCAGCAGAGTACCTTAACAACTATCAGGTCACAGCATCCGAACACACTCTGAAGTTTATAAACCCCAATGACCAAGCAAACTACAAATAACCAAACAAAAAACCCCAGAACATAAGGTGATGGGATTTTCTGACAAACTGTCATGCTTCATGCAAGTGGTGTCGAGAGCTGTGAGGAGTTCAGTGATCAAAACAGTGCCACACGGTCGCCATCACAGGCGTGCTGGCTGAGATGCCCCTTCTGCAAACTCCCATAAAGGCAGTGCACTGGTGGAGCATCTACAGATCCAAGACACTGGCACCATCATACACATCCATCACACCACACACTCTACTGGTTAACAAAAACCTGGAACCTTGTTTTCTGGTGGAAGTGCATGTGTGTGTTTGGGTTGTTTTTTGTTTTTTTTTGTTTTAACAAAACAAACTAATTTGGGGGGGGGGGGGTCTACACAAATGCTCAGGAGGGGAGGTCAACCAGTGGAGAGGAACTGTCCAACTGTCCTTAGACTTCCTAGAACCACAGAACACCAGTCACATGTACACAGTGAGTCAAAGCACTCTCTACTGTGGACTTGATACAAAAGCAAATATAGAGGAAGAAACAAACAAACAACAACAAAACATAACTTTATGTTTAAACTGATAGTTGAGATCTGAGGAAGGAAGAGAGAGAAAGCAAGAGCAGGAGAGAAGGAAAGAACATAGAGAGAGAGATGAAGAACATGTGCTTTCTGACAGTGAAACTGGATCCACTTAATCAGTTAATGTCTTTGGCCTCTAGTCTGTGAAAACTCATATCACCCTCCGTAAACAGTGCACTGGGGTGTGTGTGTGTGTGTGGTACATGAGCATTACGCTAAAACAGAGCCTAACAAGGCTTCACTGCCATAATTAACTCCACTTAGCCGCGCTCTGCTGACAGGTGTCAGGCTGCACCAGTGGGAGGAGGTCCAGCTGATTCCCAGCCTGTAGGCCAGGTGGCGGGAAACGGAAACCACGGCAACCTCAAAGCCTACAGCATTGCTAACACGCGCTTAGAGACAGAGAGAGAGAGAGATAGAGAGAGAGAGACTGACTTGCCTTTTTAACATAAAAAATCTTAAAGCACAAGAATTTTTCACACCCAAACTACAGAACCTAATGCCAAGCTTGACGCCACTGGTGCCATCCAAGAAGCTGCAATCCCTCCTTGGAGAAGACGCCATAGCAACCCTGGCTGTACGACATAATGCAAGGCGACAGCCTGAGAAACAGAAGGTGCCAAGATCCCCACTTACCCGGGCTATCGATGTCATCCTCAGACATCTTGCTCAGTTGATGTGTTCCACATCTCTCTTCCACGTTATGTGTGTGTGTGTGCGTGCGTGTCTGTCTGTGCGTGCATGTGTGCGTTTCGGACCTTTATCTGCTGTCTCCGCAGCATGGCAAGCTCCCGCATGTCTCTGAACGGCTGCAGCAAGTAATGGTAGAGCTCGGTGGTGGCTTCCACCAGGTCTCCATATGCCTCGTCCTGCTCCGTATACAACTGCAGCAGCTCCACCATGCTCTCCATCGCCCGCTGTCTCTCCAGCAACTACAACACATAGACAGATGGGAGGAGAGAGAAAAACAGGGAAGGAGGGAGCAAGATGGGGAGGACAAAATGTTAGCGCAGTCAACATCTCCCTGGCAGGGAGCCTCAGTTCCTTGGTAAACACAACTGAGAACAGCCCTTCAGCCTGAGCCACTGCACCGAACGAGAGGAGAGCTCTGACCCTCGACGAGTCTTCTCTACATCACAGGGACAACAGAGCAAGCGTGTGTGTGCGGCCAAGCGAACAACAAAAGGACTCAGAGTAACGTCAAATGGCTCGTGGTACGGGTGAGAATGAACTGACCGCAGGCAGCAGGCATGAGACTCCGTGCTGTAGGAGTCTGTGTCTCGGAGATGATGTTCCCTCCCTGGGCTGGACACTGGTGGGCTCTCTCTCCCCCCCCCCTCCCTATGCAGGAATAAATGTGTACCTCTGTTCTTTTCAGCACTGCTCTCAATGCCTCCCATATCAATGGGCTCTCTCTCTCTCTCTCTCTCTCTCTCTCTCTCTCAACCTCTCTCTCTCTCAACCTCTCTCTCTCTCTCAACCTCTCTCTCTCTCAACCTCTCTCTCTCTCTCAACCTCTCTCTCTCTCTCTCTCTCAACACTGCTCCCACTGTTTATCGCGCCTGCTGGTCACCATGGACACCACGGCTTCTCCCTATCCATAGAGGGACAGAGCACGTCACAGGAGCTCTGCCCAAACAGCCTGCCTGATCAGGAATGGACTCACCTGTCTCACTGCCTACAGTGGCTCATGTCCTCTCACACCTGTCTCACTGCCTACAGTGGCTCATGTCCTCTCACACCTGTCTCACAGGCAGCTCACCTCACCAGTCAAATCAAATTTGACTAGTGAGGTGAGCTGCCTGTGAGACAGGTTTCACTTACCTGAATATGTCCAAGCTAGTACTGTAAGTGGATAAATAAGATGCTACATATACCACTAACCCACTGACTCAGCAGGCAATGTTTATCTATTATCCATCACTTTCAGTTGTTGAGGCACTTTATGTTGCTGTTTAGGTAGTCTGTCCAATGAGTCAATACTGTCCACCAATTAGCTACGCCACCAACATTAACATACTTGACAGAAGTGTTACAAACCCAACTTTACTTGACTAATAATATGGCTACCGGTGGCTAGGAACTGAACACACCGATCAGCTTGTAACACAAATACTGTCCCTATGTGACATAAGGATACGACAGTCAGTCTGTCATATGCGTACGCATTAGTTTGGGTGGCCACAGAGAGGTCAGCGCCGTTCAGTTCAGTTTTAGTTTATTTCTACATAGCGGCGACAAAAATGGTCTAAGACGTTAACCCCTGCGAAAGGAACTCCAGATGTAATCAGAGGAAAAGTCTCCCCACACAAGCCGAAAACCTTGAATCGCTCTCATTCTTGCGCTTTTATAGCTCACAGGTGTCATCAAATAATGAGCTCCAGGTAAGTGACGTCACCTGGGCTCCCCCAAGTAAGTCCATCTCTATCCCTAACCATGTGACCTGAATCCTACTCTAACCTCCTAACAGAGCTTTAGCGAGCCAGCTAGAACAGACGTAGATGTACCGACAGGCTTGGTGCCACGCTTCACCCTCTCCATGGATTGCCTGAAACCAAATATCTCTCCGTTCACTGGCCTTCGCGTTCTGGAGAAGTAAAGAAAGTCATAAACTGGTGCGTTTACAGCGTCCGTGGTCGTCCTGACCCCAGAGAAGTGCCGTATTCCTACTCTCATCCCTGCTAGATCCATAAAAGTAGGTACTGTTCTATATCCATAAGGGCACTATGCTGTGCAAGTACACTGTAGGTATACTGTAGGTATAAGAGGCACTGATGGGCCATGTCTGCCTTATTCTGACCAACAATTTTCTGTTTGCTGCATCATGTGAACATTGTGCGCATTCACACACAGGACATAATCAGAAACAAAGATTTTACAGCCCTGATTCACTCCAGCTGTCCAAACCCTCCACATGTGTTACAAATCAGCTGGTCAAAAGGTGCAGGTGCAGCTTGCAAACACACACACACACACACACACACAAAGACACACACGACATGAGGTCATATATCTGTCAGGTAAGCGATTTTCATACCAGTCTTCCAAGCTAGTTTACAACACCTTCATCTAAATCTGACCCAACCTGATGGACCCAGTGTAACCCTGTATGTGACCTGTCTACTGTAGTCATACTGTTCCACCTCACAGGCCCCCTGCAACACACAGGCCACCTGCACCAGGCAGTTCACAAATTCAGGAATGAAGCACATTCCATCCTGCAAAATCAAGCCTACAAGCAAAGTCTACAAATGCCTTATTCACTGCAATGTCACAGTCTTTCAAATTACATTCAGTTTTAAATATATTAAAATATATTAAAAATATACAGAAAATGTATTGAAAAAGAAGAAAAAATGTTTTAAAGTATTGCCTCATGTACTGGTCTAGGACCTGTTAAATATTTACACTTCTTTTGGTTAAAATCTTTATTTGATAACTACTACAAACACCACTGAGTTCAAGCCAAGGTATGAGTGAGTCACCATCTGGCCTCATCTCCCTCAAGTTCTCCAATCTGCACATCGGCTGCACAGACTGGGGGGGGGGGGGGGGGGGGGCAATATCACCGTGTCCTCTCACCCACTCCCTTCCCCCTATTCCTGCTGCCAGCGAATTGGATGAGCTGTTCTGGAAAAAGGAACAACACTGTGATTGGCCAGAATGTCGTCATTCATGGGAACCACGTGTGCGCTGGCGTCCCGTCTGTGATGTCAGCCATCGGCATGCACCGACAGCCTTCCCTTTCAGCCATGGACAAGGGGACGCTCCCGGCTCAGAGCCCTGTTAATGTGCACCTTCACAACAGATGATGACGTCAGAAGGTGCCCCCCCCCCGACCCCTCTTCCAACTGAGGTTCTGAAAACCTGGGTTTGTTCAGGCCACACAGCTGCCTTGGGTCTGGACTTATTACCTTAGCTAAAGGTCAGGGTACATATTGGTACTTCAGCACAAGTACTTCGGTTATTGTTTTGGTCACACTGACAACTGGCCAATCAAATAACTAGATGGACCACGTAGAAAAGTTGTCCACCTAGAAAACAAACAAGCAAAAACAAAAACAACTGTTTGTCCAAACTGAAATATAGTGCTCAGACAGAACATGAGTAGGCTCATTGTCACATTAGTCTATTTTGCTTGTTACTGGGGTCATTACAGAGAGAAGACTAACCCTATGAACTATCTTTCGCCATCACACACCTGGAAAGCAGCCAGTAATTCAAAAAAAAAAAAAAAAAAGCAACAACAAGCGATAATTCCACATATCGCAGCAATTGCTTAACCGGTTATTAGACCGCAAGTACTGCGCATTTATTAATGAGCCTATTCCGAGCTATACATGCTACAGGGCCTAGTAGCTGCAGCACTGAGAAACAGTTGCTCTTCACACAAACTTGACAGTATGTATGTGTGTGTGTGTGTGTGTGTGTGTGTACACCTAGGCACATCTGTGTGTATTTTCACACTTGCATGGCTTGGGCATCCAAAGGCACTACCTAGCCTGTGTGCGCACGTGTGTGTTAGGCACCCAGAGGCACTATCCCAGAGAGTTTCCAGTGTACTTCATATGCATGCCTGTGTGCATTTCCAGTTTTTATGACACATTAGCGCATTAATATGGATCACATTTATACAAGCTGTTCAATTCAATTCACACATCAGCAGCTCTCTCTTATATATATATATATATATATATATATATATATATATATATATATATATATATATATATATATATATATATATATATATACACGAATATGAATGAGAGAGAGAGCGCACAGGCCATCACATACCACAGGGTCAACCTTAACACTGCAAGTATCAATAAAAAAAAACAGCTTTTTATAAAGATTGTAGTACCCTTACAGATCAACTTCTCATCAACCACCCATGTGACATGCATTATATGATTGTTACATAAAAATATTATTTTGTAGGCATAATGATTTTAAATTAAAGTTGCTTAGCTTGGCCAACATCAGCCTTACACACAAGAACTGAGATCCTATGGCAAGGTCACAATAGACAGAGAGGGAGAGTGTGTGTGTGTGAGTGAGTGATGGAGAGAGGAAGAGCGAGAGGTGGGGAGGGAGAGGGAGATGGGCGGGGGCTTTCTAAGTGTCTGAAATCAGACATTTGTCACACAGTCTCAATCAGACACAATTCTCTGCAGAAAGAGTGCGATGCTGTGTGATGCTGGCCTCTTTCTACTGCTCCCACACCCAAGCTTCTATCCACGGTGCTTGGAGTGGTGAAGACAGCAGTGAGCCACTCCTCCCTGACCCCCCACACCACAGCCAGCTAAACAGTACCCTCGGGAGAGTGAAACTGCCTCTCTACCAGCGCATCGGAGGGCACCGTAATGGCATGGCCTGGAACAACACCAGCCAGAGCCCAAAGGACAGCGTCTTCCAGAGCAGAGTCCTCCGTCTCAAAGCGTTCTCTTCGAAATTGTGCAATACTGGCTGAGAAAAACACAGCGACGATCCGTTTAACTTCCAAGAACAAATGACGCTGACAATCTAGGACATGGGTTAGCGCCGACCCTGCTCCAGAGACTCGGTGGCAGACAGCCTAGCAGATGCCCAGCCTCACTACCACCACAGGGTCAGCTGTACCTGCTGGGCACACTGCACGGTGCTAGACTCAACCCATCAGCTCCAACTAGCACACACCTACAACATAGGCTCACCTATGTTGACATCGTCTCACGTTTGCACTAAACATAAACACAGTTCCTTGCAAGCACAATGGAATACAAAAAGAACTGCTCTTTGCGTGTGACCAAATATATATGGTCACATGTTACAATCCTGTTACAATGCACTGCCTAGGGCAGGTTGACATATACACAAGGCCTCACCAAACCTGTTCATGGAGCTCAACTAACCAGCATGCTTTACTTCCGGGCCTAACCTACCATTCAGGAGCCTTGATGCTTTCGAAGCCTTGTAAGAAATTGGATCAGAGGTTTCAGATTTGGTTTGATCTCCAGGGGCAGCACTGGGCCCGCCCACCACAGGTCCTATTGGGCAGACATGCTTGGGGTACAGGCCAATCGTGCTGCTAATTTATGGCTCAGCAAAAGCAGTCCCAGTCTGATTATCTGCTGCAGGGCAGGTGAAAGTGGCAGAGTGTGTGTGAAAGTGCAACAGTCCACACGCACGCACAGACCGCCAACAAGCCAGACCTGAAACTTAGACAGAAAGTGTGCTTTAATTAGCAAGGCCTGATTAACTTACAGCAGGAGTTTCTACCTGACATTTGACTCTGCCCAGAAATAGGCATGTGCGCAGGCGCACACACACACACACACACACACACATACACATACACATACATACAGTCTCTTTGGAATTACTTAGAGCATGTTCTTGGCTGAAAGGACTGCAACAGTCCATTATAAAATAATAGAAGTGTTTACAAACGTGAGCCAACAATCCAAGCACTTGGAATATTCAAACAGCCCAAGTGTCTCCGCGACAACGGTGCCTTTGCATATTTCACACCATCAGGCAGTTCAAGCTGCATTTGATAATCTGGAACTTTACTATCAGTCTTGTCCAGCTCTGTCATTGTACAGATGACCACAGGGGAATCTGGGAAATCTCAGATCCCCCCCCCCCCTTCACCCAACACCGACAAATGCCACTACCAGTAGGTGGCAGTGTTCCAAATGGTGCTGCACTCACAACAACCAGAATGAAAAATCTTCCATTGCAGTGGAACAAGAATGAGTCCCAGATGGCTCCTTGCTGAACACTACCCAGGATGTGAGCTAACTCAGGCAGCCATTTTGAACACGGGCCGAACACACTTCCTCAGTCGCGGTGTTTGTACAGAGGCTGGCTGGGAAAAGTGGCCCATCGCTCACCCTCAATGCAGCCATGACGACGACTGGGCCGTTTTCACCTGATGACTGATGCACACCGGGAAGCAGGGTGGCAATTCTTCCAGGGTGGAAAACATTCACCCAGGCTGCAATGGCTTCCTGGCTTTGTTAGCCACCCTCTGGATGTGCTTCACACCTCCAAGATGCCTGCCCTGTTTCCCTAGCACCCACCCCTCTTGCCTACTGTACCCTTTCACACCTTTACCCCAGTTACACACAGCAGACAAACTCTCTGCCCCCAACCACCCCAGCTGTCACAGCAGTTGGTTGGAACCATGTAACAAGGCCCTGCTCCAACCACAATTCTCCGTCCTAAGCTTCTTACACTGAATGTCATGACAACCTTCTACATTTTTTTATTACAGAGCATGACTGGTTCACCAGTATTGTTCAGGCCACACATAAGGCAATGGTTTCCGCTGCAGTTACGCAAGGTCACCATAGTAATAAAGCACTTAGATTTGATCAATAAAATAAACGTCTACAAGGGCATAAACCCAAATATAGAGCCATAGCGATGTAATAGCAATCAGAGAGAAGAGTACTGACGAGGTTAGTCTGATTAATTATTAACGTACACCGGCCCACCATCTGTACTCAAAAACAGCACATTTTTAAGGGTATTTCTTAGATTTAAATCACAAATCAAGCTTCTGTAGTTCATAAAAAAAAAAAAAAAAACAAAAAAAAAAACAAGGAATATTTGTTTATAAGAATTATTTGTTTTCCAAGTAGCTTGTTGACTAACATTGACTAACAAAGCATTGGTATATAAAGGAGGTTTAAATTTGGACCTTGAAATCTTTGGGTAGATGTGCTTTGTTTGTGGTTTAGACTTGAAGGAAAAGGAAACTCTAGTGGCTAAACATTTCTAGTGATGGCAAAGCTATACATGCATGTGTGTAGGTGTACGTGCATGTTTGCGCACATGCGTGTTGTATGCTGTGGTTTGCCTAGTCATAACCTCCTGGGTCAAGCAAAGTTCTAATCAGGGTCTCCTGACCAACGACTCAAAAATAAAGAAAAAGAGAGACAAGAATAAGGGAGGGGTAAGAGAAAGAAAGGAAAGAGAGAAGATGTATAAACTACACCGGGGAAATTGAAAAATAGAGGCCAAGACCAAAGTGAAACTGGGTGACTGATGCGTGCTCATTCTCCATTTCTGCTTCCCACCGGACACACCGGAAACAGGCTGGGAGAGCATCCATCTCTCCGATGAGAGCAGACATCTGAGGGCGGGCTGAGATTCCTGGGATCTGCCTAACATTTCTCTCTGGACATACTGCCCTACGTAGGGAACAGCCAATGCCCTGTTTAGTGCACCATGTGTCAGAGAGGCCATTTCAGGTTCTTATGTCTAGACTCATCTATGGCTTATTATATTGTGAAGAGTTAGTTAGTTTAAGATTCAGCTTAATAATGGCTATTACGTTTGTGAACTGCAGTCACTCTGATGGCACTGTTCTACAAACTGAAGCAGCAAAGGATTCTTCACTGAGAAGACTTGTTGGTTTCTCCGAATTATGATCACTTTCCTTCAACGGCTTTGCTACTTGACGATTCTCATAACTGGTCATTTACACCACTGGCCGAAATTCCCTGTCAGCTGACCGTCAGCATGTACCCAACACTGTTCTCCAGCACTGAATGCTGACAGCAGAGGAGTCGCGTGGGTTTCAGTGGGACAAGGGTCCGCAGATGGCAGTTCAGGGGTTTCCAGAAACAAAACACACATTGAGAGCTTGCCCGTAGCTCAGGTGGACACCGAGAAAGTGTCCCCTAAGTCCACTGTCCACGCCAGCGGCTGACATATAATATAATATACCTAGAACTTCTGCTTGGTATGCAATGGGACATGTCTTGCATTTTTATCCGTCCTGGGGACACGAAGGATGATTTTGGGGTTCTGTACAACACGCCAGAAAGCGGTTTCGCTAACATAACTCTACCTGTCAGAAAGTGCCACACGACACGGCTGGACTTGATCCGCAAATCAGTCAATAAAGTATTAATAGCTATGGATCCTCGATTCGTTTTGGAACCAAATCCCTACAGATGCTCTTTAAGCGCTGCCAACAATGACAAGCACTTTTAAATGAATGCGGTGCGACACCCCTCCACCTTCGTGGTTATGTCCACGAAACAGCGCGAGTCTTACCTCCTGAAGGCGCTTCTTGGCTCTCTGAAGCGCGTCCTCGTAGCCCTTCTGCCGCAGCTCGCTCAGACTCTCGTAGTACTCCTCCGAGTCGTCGCTGTCGGTGAAAAGCACCTGACAAAGAATCTTCCAGCCACAGGTGTCCAGCGCGTGGCCCAGGTACACCTGTAGCTGGTAACAGAGCGCTTCCATCTCGCGCTGCGTGACTTCCGGAGCGCCAAAAAAGACGGACCACATGGCGGACCGCTCCTCGGGGAACGGGGGCAGGCACGGCTCCAGGTCGGAGTTGACCGCGCACAGCTGCAGATGAGCGGCTCTCATGTCCTGGAAGGAAAACAAGCCGGCCCAGCTGAAGTCTTCGCGAATGTTGGTGTCCAGGTCCTCCAAACCATCCGTCTCGTCTGCTGGTGAACGGCCATCTCCAAGAACAGTGGTGGGCTCCAAAACCTCCATGTCACCACCAGCCGCGGACGCTGCGTCCCCTGTCCCGGCCACTTTGCTAGGACTTCTTGCGGGCCTAGATTTATCCGACGCCTTGTCCCTTAACGGGCTCTTTGTCACGGCTTGGTCTTTCACCGGGATGGAGCGAACGGTTAGAGAGATGCAAACTTCAGCCTTGTCTCTGGCCGGGCTTTTTAAAGCCCTCTCCTTCACAGGACTCTCGAGTGAAGGTCTGCGCCGTTCTCTGTCAAACTCCCCGGTCCCCGCGGAGGCGAGTTCGCCCTCGGTAGCGTCCAGCAGCGAGTCCCGGACGGCGCTCCGCTTCTGGACGGTCCTGTTGTGGCAGGTGATGGCAAACCTACCCTCAATGTCGTTCCAGGCCACTATGAAAACAAATTTGTGCTTTTCCTTTTCGTCGAAGAGATTCGGTCGCACGGAAACCCATTCCGACTCCAAAGAGTCCTCCATTGTGAAGGACATTTCACGGATGGCCACAGCTAACGCTAACGAATATTTTCACCAACGTTTAAAACGACCGTCGGACCGACTTGACGCCACTTCGCCCTCAGCGTCGAGCTGAGCTTCAGTTCAGTCCAGCTGGGCCAAAACGCGTTTGTTTTTGAGTCGAGTTTCACTCAGGCTCTCGTCGAATAACTAAACAGAAACCCGCCGATTAAAACCGACACCTTTCGTCGACTTTCGACCGCCGTCCGAATGATAAAGCGCGCCTCTGCCGCTCGTCATCCTCTCCCGGTGGCTCGCGCGGCCTTTGTGTCCACAGACAATGCGGAGTCGCGGCTCGCGGTGGTCACGTGTGAGGATCTGTTTACACGCGCACGACGCCCGAGGGTTGGCCGTTAGGTGACATATTCGGAGGGGGGGGTGCAGCCGACCCCTCTCCGGCCCTCAGTCTCCAAAATCCTTCCGAAATAAATCCGAAATAAATCCGTTCAATCCGTTCCCGTAAGGACTACCGACACGGCGACCGCGTCAGCTCGTCCCGTTTAAAGATCGCCGTGACGCCGGATAGACCCCCGATCAGCATCCCCACAATAGCGAATGTTTCCAACGACAGTCGTCCGCTGACGTAACGGATGTCGGCACGTAAACATCTGCACGTGGGACACGCACCGTACGTGGTGACGTAAGAGGCGTTAGCAACGGGAAGGTTTGAAATGTTTTTCCTCCACGGCGGATTTTTCCCTGTCGGGCCGGATTTGTGTAAACCTCAAATTACATCCATGTCTGTAGTGTTAAAGTCACCATCTCGCTGTATAAATCACATAAGAAAGCGGTCTCCGTATTTATGTCTGTAAACCTCCATAATCATATTACTTTTTTTAAGAACGGAAAACAAGAATCCTCTGTTTAGTATGGCAGTTTATAAATATACCTGTTTGCCTAAAATCACGGACGCTGAAAATGCACTTGATTAAATCATGCTGTTGAACGGGACTCTTAATTGCTTTCTACTCAATAATTGATGATCTGTCTATAAGAGTCTAATCGATGACATTTCTCATAAAGTGACGCATTGCTTTGATGAATAATGAAGCGCTGCGGTTCTGAAGAGGGAAGCCTTTGTGTGGTCCAGCACAGCACGGCCTCTGGAGAGGGTCTGGCTAACCTATTACGGGTTTGTCCGCTAGAGGGCGCACATCGCCTGTCCATGCGTTTATAATACGGTGCAAATAAGCTTGGTCACATGCTACAAAGCACGGGGGTAATGTTCGATGGATAATAAAGGCTGTGTTTTATCAGCAGCAGTATTACCAATAGGAGCAATAAATCTGAAAACGGAGTGCCAAATAGTGCTCAGGTTAAAGTATTATAGAAACCTTCAAAACACCTATAATGTCTGCCATTTTACATTAGAGACAGAACACTAGTGTAGACTGGTCTTAACCCTTTTTATGATATACGGCACGTATTTCACCATATATCGCAATTTCAGTTGTATACAGGACTACTGAAGTTGTGCGAGACACAAAGCGTCTTCTGCAACATTTCACTGAAGCTGAATAATTAGCACCGGCCTGTTAGCTCATTGCTGTAACCAGTTACTGTAAAGGAATAACCTAACAGTCGGTCTATAGATGCCTATAAGCCATTAAGATTTATGTCTACTACCAAGTCCTCTTATCCCTGGATATTTTACATTTTAATGTATTCTCTCTTTAGACATTTCGCCTAGGGAGCCAAACACAGGTAACAACAACCGCTAAAGGAGTTTTTACATTTCCACTATTTCCATTAGAACCGTGTTCGGTGTTTTCCATTCTAAGTACGTTACATCTCTTGAGTACACCCATACTCAAGAGATGTGGTAGACAGAGACTAGAACGGGGAAATGCCGGAATATTACTAATATTTTAACTTTTATTTGAGCAGGAACAATGTGTTTTGCCAACATATCAAAAGCATGAAGCTGAAATGTCCAGCTGGGTGATGTGTGTTGGCTATTGAGAATAGCGTTGGGCTCAGAAAAGCACTGCACCTTCCTCTCAGAAGGGTGACTTGGGAAAGTTTGCCTGGTGGTGGCCATTTATTCTCTTGGACTACAGAGACGTGTGCAGCGTCTGTGAGCAGGATGTTGGGTTCCATGTTCCTGAATCCCGCTGTCGTGAATAGGGTCTCACTGTGAACATAAAATAGCGCTCAAGAGCTGAGGAATGTTTCTAAAACTAAAACTTTCACATTGAGGTTTTGAGATGGACGGTGATCTGACCCGCCCAATCTTAAATTGCCATTTCATATAGATTTACATAGTACGGTGTTATATACATATACATATGAATCCTAATGTAGCCAGCTAGCTGTGTGTCAGAGTTTGTGTGATGCACTTGGACTGAAACATAGGAAAAAAATATTAACAAAGGTTTGATCCTGGCATCTGTAAATGCTGTGATCTGTTTTATTTTTCAGGATATACATGACAATGGAGCTGACGAGACAAAAAGATACAGAAAAAAAGAGAGAAACGTGCATATCGAATTTTTAACGAAGCAAGAAGCAAAAAGAAAAAAATGTCAGGTAACAATCACTTGAGTGGACATTCCTGTCAAAACACCGGAGTGTTCGGAAAACCTGGCATTTTGAACTACTCCCAAATCAATTTCACATTATTTATTTCAAGCAGTAACGAGCTCTTGACTGCCATCTAGAGGTAAAGGTGAGGAACTTGAGTTTAACATCCCCCTATATATGTATATATATTTTAAAAATCTTACGGCGTATAAACAGCAAGCATAGTGGATAGCTACAAACAAAGTAGTTAGGTAAGGATTCCAATGCCGCAAATACAATTATAAGCACGTGTTTTTTGAGTGTATAAATCTTGTCTGAGAGGAAAACCTGAGGAACAGACTGACACTGCAGTAGAAGGCTGTGGAAATACTGCTAAAACTGGTCCCACCATAACAAGGCAACAAGAACCTTTCCTTAATCGTACATGATATGTAAACGTGTGGAAAGGGAACAATGATGAGGAGAAAAAATAGATGTCACTCTTGTGTTTTTCACTCTGTCTCCCTGATCTCACATGTCCGGGTGGGTTCACCGTATGCTTGGTAATGAGGGTACGTGTTGGTGCCCTGTCTCCCGGAGACCCTCATCACTTGGCATCAGCCTTGGCAAACAGTGGGCGCAGCTGCTCCTGGCTGGTGGCTTCCTTCTGCTGCATCAGTTCAGGGTGACCCTTGGTGACCCCCCAGCCATCTGGGGTTGACATTGAGGGGCACAGCGGGCGTCCAGAGGCGGGCTTAATCTTCTCCCAGTAGTCACGGCGGGCTCTGCAATGACAGTCCAATCAGGAGACACCACGGCAGGGCAAAGGTCCTAGACTCAAACCTTGGAGCAGGGTCATGCACACCCACCACACCTGGTTCAGTGTGACAACAAGCTAGATCAGGTGTGTTGGATGAGGGGGAGTGCTAATCTGTAGTGGACCAGACGGATTACCGACCATTTGATTTATATTCAGTATTCAGTTGGGTTGTGTTTATATAATAGTGTTTATTATTATTTATAAGTTTGCAAAGAAACTGTGGAGCTTTTTTGAAAATATTTGGAGAACACTTGTAAAGACTTGGTCTCCACAGCTTCATTCCATCAGCTGCCAGCCTGCGGAGGGTTGTCTTAAAGGCTGGAAATGGTTTTGAGTGAGGCCATCCCGTACAGATGCAGTGAAATGGAATGCCTTTATACTGACCCTTTTCCCTCTGTGTGTTTTGTGCCATGTTTCTGATGGACATATATACTCGGGGGTGGTCACGGTTGCAGTGTTGGATGTCATGCATGTTATGTAACTAAGTCATAAGCGCTGTTCCTTTCTTTCTTTTTTAGTTGTTGGTCCGTTGTGGGTGCGTTTCCTCTGTTATTTTGCTCACAAAATTCAAAATGAATAAAACTTATTGCAAAAAAGGAAAAGGGTTTATTCTATTGACAATTTTTAAAAACCTTTCCATATTCTCCTTACTGACTCTAGAGGTGAGTGTGTGACGTCAAGCCATGTGTGTTGGCTGTGACAGTTGAAGAATCAGCACCCAGTTAGTTACAGGACATTATCACAGTCCCTTCTGAACTCTGATAATATGCTATCACTCTTGACATGTGCCAGTGGACCAAGGCACCCAACCAACCGCTGGAGTGTAATGTAGAGCATGCGTACGGAGCGGAGCCCCACCTACCTGGCCCGGACCCAGGGCTTGGTGTGCATCTCCAGTGCGTTGCCCCACATGCCGTGCTTCTGGGAAGCCTCGGGCAGGGAGCCCCTCTCGGAGGCCAGCTCCTCAGCCACGGCGCGGATGTGGTACGGCTCGAACCCGCAGCAGCCCCCAATGTAGCGGATGCCTGCCTCGTAGGCCTCCCGGGCGTACTGCTGCATGTCCCAGCGGGTGAGCACTCTGGGCTCCAGGGCTGTGGGGGGACACACCAATCAGGTACGAGGTTATTGATGCTTTACCTTACAGAATCCGACCATGGGTGTGTGAGAGAGAGTCTTGAGATTTGAAGTACCAGTTAACATTGATCATTTACATGGATTTTCATCTGGTAAAATGATGATGATTTTTTTTTTTTTTTTACATTATTACATTTTCATCCTTTTTTCTGTTTAAAAGCATTTTCATAGTGCTTTGTTCAGTAACAGCTGACATGCAGATACATAGGAATGGCCTAGAAACTGAAGCTGAGAGAAAGATATAATGAACAGTGTTTGTGTGTGTGTGTGTGTAGAGACTGCAATGTACAGGGCATGTGTTTGTGTGTGGGTGTTTGTCTGAGTGTGTGCCTGTGTGTGTGTGTAGAGACTGCAATGTACAGGGCATGTGTGTGTGTGTGCGTGTGTCTGTGTAGAGACTGCTATATACTGGGCGTGTGTGTGTGTGTGTTTTTGAACATTGTGTAACGTACAGGGCATGTGTGTGTGTGAATGTGTGTGAACACTGTGTAACGTACAGGGCATGTGTGTGTGTGTGTGTGTGGACACTGTGTAACGTACAGGGCATGTGTGTGCGTGTGTGTGTGAACACTAACGTACAGGGCATGTGTGTGCGTGTGTGTGTGAACACTGTGTAACGTACAGGGCATGTGTGTGCGTGTATGTGTGAACACTGTAACGTACAGGGCATGTGTGTGCGTGTGTGTGTGAACACTGTGTAACGTACAGGGCATGTGTGTGTGTGGACACTGTATAACGTACAGGGCATGTGTGTGCGTGTGTGTGTGAACACTGTAACGTACAGGGCATGTGTGTGCGTGTGTGTGTGGACACTGTGTAACGTACAGGGCATGTGTGTGCGTGTGTGTGTGTGAACACTGTGTAACGTACAGGGCATGTGTGTGCGTGTGTGTGTGGACACTGTGTAACGTACAGGGCATGTGTGTGCGTGTGTGTGTGGACACTATGTAACGTACAGGGCATGTGTGTGCGTGTGTGTGTGGACATTGCCCTCAGGCTCTCCTTTTCTTAGAAGTGCACTGGACATAATTTACAGGGCATGCTCCAGTTTTGTGTGTGTATGTGTGTGTTTATGTACCGAATGGGAACTCAGGTAGGTCAATGAATCCTTGGCAGCCACAGTCTGGGGTGTGGTAGGCTAGGGGCTGAGCCATGTAGTGAGCCTTAAGCCCCGCCTTCTCCACTGCTGCCTTCATTATGGCCACAGTCCGGATACAGGTCATCGGGTCGAAGTGACAGTTCACGCCAACGATGTCAGCGCCTGGAGCGTGAGGGCAGCGACAAAGTGAAGTTTAGGTGGGTCGAAACTGGACATTGATGACATGGCCATGGTGGTGGAAGGGTTGAGCTAAGATTTGCTTGTTTTAGGATTCTGAAGAGTGTGTGACGGATAGCGATATTGTGTACGAGGCCCACCTGCTTTGACCAGCCTGACGGCACACTCTCCGGGGCTCACTCCATGCATGTCCCCCATGGGTCCGATGCACATGGTGGCGGCAACAGGTTTCCCAGTGGCTTTCAGCACCTGCACGGCCCACTCCGCCTCTTCCACGTGTTCAAAGTACTGGCACATGCAAAAGACCAGCAGTCAGCACCTCACACTGATCCTGACTGTGACCTCTGGGAATTATTACAGTACGATCTGTGTATCTCAGTTAAGCTATTCTTTTATTCAGTTTCATTCACTGTTTGTGAATGAACAATGTTTCATTTGCCAAAACTGAACACCCCTTAAAACCTGGTTCAGAAATCGCTACGCTGGCTGGCTAGTTATTTGTGCAGCAGTAGTAGATCTTACATGGTTCCTTCTAATGAGCAAATGAAAATCTAATTTTCATATTCATTCTTTATTAGAACTATGTCCTGTTGTACTGGAAACTCCAGAACTTTGTAAATTCCAGAACTTTACTTCCAAGAGGGCTTGGCCAAATCTATCAATCTCTGAAGCACTGGTTGGGAAATTTTCTGCAGCAACCTGGAGTTAAAGAACTTGCTCAACAAAACAAGCTGACACCACAGCAGAAGCTACCAGCTTGGAACTAAACCTATGGACACTGCAGTTCCAGGCTATTATTTATTTACTCCAGGTTATTTGGCACATGGGCTACAACTAGCAGTGCTCCGAACAGCAAATCATATCACTGTGACATGGCTTCTTCACCTCAGCGATCAGGAAGTCCACGTTCTTCTTGAGGAAGACGTCCAGTTGCTTCTTGAAGATGGCCTTTACCTCAGGCTCGCTTTTGCAGCTCAGGTAAGAGGGAGTCTGGGAGACTCCGCCTGCTACCAATGCATCGCCCTCATTGGCCACCTGCCTGGCCAGGTCGCAAGCAGCCTCGTTGACTTGCTGTCCCTATGGACCAGAGATGGTATTCTTCGTTACACATTTATAACCAACAATTCTAAAGATATATTTTAAAGTTTAAAAGCGAGTCTTCTAAAGACTCCCTACCCTCTTTGTCTTGGACCTTTTGGATGTTGTAAACATGGCTATTGTTATGCATGCCATGTACCTACTATGTAAGTGCAAGTTTATTGTTGCATTGATGTAAAATATTTGCAAATAATTGCAGAAGCCTGGTTCTATGCACTTTTTTTCAGCGCTGTAATAAGAAGTTTGAAATCTATCCTGAATTTGCTCTGGAAACTGTCCTTTAATCTAAGTTACAAAACACTCCTGATATACAGTCATACTGTAATATAATAATTATTTGAGGAGGGTTACAACAAACTAAGATGAATAGTTTGAATTCCACTGAGACCGGAGGCTGTTTTAAAATGGGATCTAGAGTGAGAATGTGTTAACCTTGAAACACATATCTGAGAAACACTGTATGGCGGAAAATCCCAAGAAAAGTAGGATGGCAAATGTTCACACATACACACACAGACACACACACACAAACACAAATACACACAAACAAATGCTTCACTGCCTAAGAAGACTGTTAGACAATCAGGTTTGCTCTGCTGTTCCCAACTGGTCAATCTGACTGAGTGATACTGAACATGTTTTAGTAGTCAGTAGTCACGTCTTAGTTACATGCATCTTACAGTGAAGTGGACGTCGTTGCCTCTGTTCTCGAGTTTGTCATCGCTAGCGTAGAACGTAAAGGTCTGCATGACATTTGACCCTGCCCTCAGGAATTCCCTGTGCAGCTGTCGGACTGACGAGAGAGAGAGAGAGAGAGAGAGAGAGAGAGAGAGAGAGAGAGAGAGAGAGAGAGAGAGAGAGAGAGAGAGAGAGAGAGAGAGAGAGAGAGAGAGAGAATGTTGTTGAGTACTGTGTAATAAAGCTTTTCTACAGCTCCACACGTCTGCCAATCTTTAAATAATTATTTACTTTTATATGTGAACCAAGGGAACTATGAGCTATATATGAACATAAACTTAATACACTGTGGTGTTCTTTCTGTAAATACTTAAATAAAACATGAATAAAGATAAGATGAATTAAAAACAGTAACATGCAAATGTTTATAATCCAAGCGTGCATATGATGCATCCTAACATAACAGTTGTGGTCACCACAGAGTTACGTAAGACATGGTTTGTGGCGCACGGGTCAAGTTCATCCATAGCTACTGGGCTTGTACTCCGTTTAGGACAGAATTTTTGTTGGGGGATGGGGTGGGGTTGTTTACAGACGTTCAGCCTCTAGGAGGCAGAGTGAGGAGTTTCGCTGAGTGAGGATTACGCTGCGTCCCCCTACCGGCCTCCGGATGTTCCGCTGCTGCCTCCGGGGTCCAAGGGCCGGCTTTAACGTACCCTCTCTTCTCCAGTGCGAAGACGAAACCTCCGTCTCCGATTACAATTTCGCCCGCGTTGAGACGCTCCAGAATGCCCTGCAGGATAAGAGTCAGCAATGTTGTTGTATGTTTGAAGCAGTTTTACGGTTGAATTCATAACAATTAAGCGTAAAAGTAGGGTGACAACACGTCCTCTTTTTCCCTTGACATGACCTTATTTTGGGACCTACAAAATGTACCCGGCCGGGATTTCTAAAATGCAGCAAACGTCTGGGATTTGTCTGGGATACTCAAGCTGATAGTGAAGCTCTGACGGTTTGCTTTAGGCAATGTCCAATTTGTCCATGTACAGCGTGCATGTGACAAAAGAAATTGACCTTACGCTCCTTATGCTCACAACGCACCACCGCCACTCTTGTATATCGGTTAGTTCATTAATAAATAAGAAATCAATAACAAATATGACAAAATTATAGCCACGAGGTGTCCTGGGTTTGTGTGGAAATCTGTACCAAACTATATCCCCCATGTGGATTGCATATCTGCCTTGTTAAACGTACATTTAGTATCTAAAAATTACGTACTTAAGGAAAGTATACTTGGGCACATCAGAACAACTGAAAAGTGTCTTGTGGATTTTTAGGGCGTATGTTTTTCATTCACTCTATGAACATGAAAATGTTTTTTTAAGTTTTTGAATTTATTTTATTTGTAAGGGACAAGTGGAGGAATAAAGATATCTGAGCAAATGCGCTGCGAAGGACATTGTTATTAGTCATGAAGGTCTAAGTAAGACGCCCCTCCCCGATCCACTTTTTTGAAAACCAAAATATTGTCCCCCTAGCAGGCAAATTAGTTTGACGCAAGCTTTTGGCGAAGATTTCTGGCGATTTCCGCGAAAGCTGTTAATGGGAACACACACACACACACCACGTTGCACATATGTAAAGTCGCATGAGTTTAGAACTTGGTCTTCGCCCACTTAAGATTTTACACTTGCACCAATATATGTGACTTTCTCGCTGCAGGTTTACATTCATTTGTATGACGTTACTATACAGTGTTCAAATAGCAATCCCTCAAAAATATCGCCAAAGTGACCCAGCGAAACTGCTTACCCTCTTGGACCCGACTGGTGCCATTACTGCAGAAGTTTAAACAGACAGATATATAATGCAGGCTCGTTTCGGGGGGGGAAGCCACTTCCCTCGGACGCGGTGTCTGCCGTAATCGGAGGTGACCTGTGCGCTCTTCTCTCCCTTTATATTTCACCGGAGGAGGGGTTTGCTGCGTTAGAACTGATGTCACTCCAAAAAAACCTCTCGCTGTCCAATTCTCGCTGCCTTACGCAATCCTTTCTTCTCCCCATTTTCCTCATAGCTCGGAACCGTCATGTTTAGCTCGGAATGTGTTGTGTTTATGTAAAATTGTATTGAAATTGATCGAAGTTCATGGCATTTCTGATTTCACGTTGTCCTAATTTGCAGGGGAAGCAAAGATTAACAGAAAATTACAGCCATTCTATTCACTACAAAAAGTCAGTGAGGTATTTTCTTACACTATCATCACTGAATTATAAAGCCCACATTAAATGATCATTTGGCTGTTATCAAATAACTGATCTGAGTAATTATCTGTTGCATTTACAGCAGTCTATCCATCTGCAGATTAAACCAAATGTTTTCTTAATCTGCAAATCAAATGTTTTCTTCATCTACAGATGAGTCATTTGTAGACTGCTGTAAATGGAATAGATCGATTATAATTAGTCAAATCAGTTATATGATAATAATCGCATATGGCACAACGTAAGATCATTTATATCAGATTAGGTGAACTGACACAAACACATTTTTGCAGTTTTTTTTAAAGATCCAGCTAAAGACTGATAACCCAGTCAATAAGCTTGTTCCAAAGGCCGTTACGATGACCCTTTGCTTAACATCAAAGTTCTCCCCTTGCAAAATATATGACAGCCACATTCGAGAAAAACTGTGATGAGCGTCAGATGCGCGTCAGCTCGGCAGGAGCTGCGCACGTCGCACGCACGTTTTTGCGCTCATAAATGAGCCACGTAATTGAAATGTGCTGTGCAGGAGCAAGTTGAGGCACATTAGCCTTGGTGCCTTAATTAACGCATAAAGCACGGGAGTCTTTAAAATTACCCGGCATTACACCAATCTACTTTTATTATAGACTCTGATGGTGCAGTATTTATGCTAATAGTGAGACACAAGTAATCACTTTTTTTTTTTTGCTTGGTGTAGAAAACCTCTGTTTGAACTCATCTTTAAAGAGCAAAATGCAAGCACATTGACTGAACAACCAATGAGAGTCACTTTATGTCCTGGTCAGCAGACATATCACTACCAGTTATCTCTTGTCACACACACACACACACGTCTGTATAGATGTAATGCTTTTTTTGTTCACCAATAGCTACATACAATCCATGAAACTGAACAGCTGTTTATAGTAGAGCCCAGTAAGTGCACATACAACATTTAATACAACATACACCCTCCACCCTTACACACACACACACACACACACACACACACACACACACACACACACACACACACACACACACACACACACACAATCTGTAAATAAAGTAAAGGTGAATGAAACCGGGCCGTTCTGGGTAAGGGTTGAGTGTCTTCATGAGTGTCAGCATTTCAGCGTTTCAAGGCCTGCAAGGTCTGATGTGGCCCCAGCCCCCATAGCGCTGTCCTGCAGTAGCCTGTTCAGACTGGATCCTACATACCTACACACCAACACAACCTGCTCCCTGCACGATCGGCTCTAGTTGCCTTTTATTTAAGTGACATAGCAGACAGATCGGTTACGGCTGCGAGCGCACACTTGTCTTCACGCTTCAGCCAGACAGACAGAATGTCAGAGCCGCGCAACGAACCTGGAAATGTTTGCGATCATTTTGTGCAACGACACACCTGCAAAATATGAAGGCACAGCAAACACAGGGTCCATGTGAACGTTTGTTTTGTTGTTATTCTTAGAGTATTTACTTAGAGAAAAGCGAAAAAACGCCCCAAAAAGCTCTGCTTGCGTTTAATCACTTAAAGATTGCAGATTTCTTGCAGTTTTCAGTGAGAACGCCCTTCATAAAAAGCGTCAAAGCAGACAGACTAACATAGTATAAAGAGAAGAATGGTCATATATTGTTGTAGGCTTATATAGAGAGACAGCAAGAGAGTTAGTTTACAGAAAACAAACATGTCTTTTGGAAGAAACCCCAGACCCCAAATAACCAAGTGAGGCTTAACGATTATAATGTGCTTTGCCCGCGCGCCAGAGGCGGTTGGGCTTCGCGCACTGCCACGGAGCCTCCACGGAGACGCGCCTGCGCCGCTGAAACGCGAGGATGTGTTTAGAGATTGCGCGTCTGCGCGTCTGCGCTGAAGTTTAAAAGCTCGCTGCACGTTTGGGTGTGCCTCTTCGAACAGGTTTGGCCAACATGTCCACAATTTTAAACATAATTAATACGAAAATGAGGAGAGATCTGGCCTGGTGTAGAAGACTCAGGCGAGTTGCAGAACGGAGCATAAGCTTCGCGTCACGGAAGCACGCGGATGAGAGGTGAGACGGATCCACGAGCGTGTATGTGCTGCCTGGGATGAACATACATGTTTTTGGACAAGCTGAGACAACTCTGAAAACTCAAACTGTTTTTCAGTTAGTAGCGCGATTTGGAATAATAAAGGAAGGTCAGTTGAAACGTTTTCAGACTTTATTTACATCATACGAGCAGCAACGGGGAAAATGTCTTATTTGGAGAAATCACCGTTTATTCATTTAGCTACCATAAATCAATACCACAGAGTAATGACAAACAATATAAGCATTTCTCAATGAATCAATTAGACGTTGTTACCCAATGAGTGTATCATACAACATGTGACGCACACAAACGATTTTACACTTTGTAAACACGTCTAGAGCGCCACGCTAACATGCTGCCCTTTGGTTTGGTCAGTTCCGTGGGACTTTGGCGGTGGTTAAATGCTCCACACCAGCCGAGTGAAAAATACATTTTTTAGTGGGGCTAAAAAACGGTGAAACGTTTCTGTCATTCAAGAGCAAACAGGTAGTCATCTCTGTTGTTGGCTCTTGTAGTATTTACAGTTAAACCCAGTTTAGTCCAGGGATAAGAATTTTCTCCATCAAAATCGCCCTATTTTATTGGGTATATGTTTCAGTCTGCCTGTTTAATTCCTCATAATTCTCCATCCTGTCGACATTCCTTTCCATTCTCCCTCAGATTCTACTCTCTCCCTGTCTTCCCCATTCTCTCCCTCTATCTCCACACTCTCACCCTCTCTCTCTCCATTTTCCCTCAGCAATGGTGACGTGGGAGCTTTGCGGAAGAGGCTGAAGGACACGGCAGAGACTCTGATCATCGGAGGAGGATGTGTGGGTGTGAGTCTGGCGTACCATCTGGCCAAGCTTGGCCAGAAGGACGTGGTGCTGCTGGAAAAATCGGAGCTGACTGCTGGCTCCACCTGGCACGCTGTAGGTTCATCACAAAGCTCCACCATTCCTCGTCACAAAGGGCTAACTAGGGTCCATGCTACAGAAATATACCACTAAGAAACATCTTGGAAACATTGTTCTTATTTCAGGTCGAGGCTTACCTGTTGCTATTGCACTGATGACAGTCATAGACTGAAACATATGCTTCACACTACATTAATAGCTTTTATGCTTAAAAAAGTGTAAACCTACCTATGTAAACCTTGACCAGAAATTTTTCTAGATGGCATGTTTGTCTGAGTGTTGCATGCTGACTCCCTCTTTCTGTACACAGCAATGTTTTTTTGTGCCTTTTTCCCCCAAGGGGTAATTGATTATCATGTCCTCTACGCCTGACTTTGCTTTACGACCTTATCAATACTGTCATCAGTAAAGAGACACAGTGGTATTGATTTAGGTTAGAATGGAGCCATAGCAGCTGATGGTAGATAAGCATGAAGTGATTGTTGATCTTAGACATGTGAACTTTTTGGCTTCAGCTAGTCAGATGTCAATTTCTGTCTCAGTGCTGATGACATGGTTGAAAATGACTTGCCAAAACACAGGAATAGGCAATCATTTGTATTTGTTTTGACTGACCAATGTATTATCCCAACTGTAATAATAAAACCTCAGAATGGTAGATGAATAGAGTAAGGTTTGTTGGACGGGAACATTAGTTAATAAGCTACCAACTTCCTCTTTTGCAGCAGCCTATCTAAAATAAATGCTGTATCAGATTGAAGTCAGTTCACAGAGCGACAAAAAAGTAGCACATTGTGCAAGAAGCACTTATGGTGAAGACCAGTTGTCAAAACCAAAACGATGAATAGCAGCCGAATACATCACTGATGATTGGCTAAGACATTCAGTCAGTCTTACTGAGCCAGAGAAACAGAAAGAGAGAGGAAGAGTGTGCTGGTGTCTAGTTGAGGGTTTTGCCCAGTTATTTGTTCTTGGAAAATAACCCCCAGCCCCGCTGCCCCCTGGCTATTGCTTTACAGTCACACTATACTTATGCTCTACACAGAGAGGTAAACACTCAGTACTCCAGTTATACACTCAGCCTCAGCCACACACCTCTTCAACACATCCTCAGGTTACAGTAAGTGGCAAGCAGGAGCCAGAGTTGTGGTTCTCGTTTTAGCTGGCGTGTCCTCAGCCCAATCCCCATCTAGAACAGGATGGATAAAGTTCTGATTGGTTCCATTTGACTGAAGTAGTGGGAAATATTTGTACCATGGAAGTAGGGCCTGGCACAACGTAATAAAGTTGTCTTTAATGTTTTTTCTTTTCTAAAGTTTTAGTTTTCTAAAATTTTAGTTTTAGTGATTTTTTGTTTTGTTTTGGTCATTCTGTGACTCACTGTGTAAGCCTTTATTAATGCATGGTAAAACGTTATCAAGTGAATGCAGTAGGGAATTAGGGAATTAGGTTATTATGCTTATTAAGAAAAGCATGGATATAGTGTTGAGATTTAGTAACTGACTTCATTTATTTGTTAAACAAAATGAAAACAGAATGGTGGGTATTTAATACAGAGCTAAACC
>NC_137504.1:3120000-3122500 GCF_041902795.1 Electrophorus electricus
ACTCTCTTACCATGGCACTTGCGGCTGGCGCCCGCATGCACGGTGCCCATATCTATAACCCTGCACCTGTCACTGGCCTGTTTCCCACTCCTGATGGGAAGTGGGATGTCCATACGCCTCATGGGACCATCCGTGCCAACCGCGTCGTCAACGCCGCAGGTCAGTCCAGATCTGACACGTTGTACTTAGTGTAAAGGTCTTCTCAAGGCGCTGGTAACTGCGCTGGAGTCTGAGTGACTGTTAAGAGCAGGTGAATTATTCACTTTTATGTACAGTAACATGTTCCATGATGAACTGTGCATAACTGTGTAAACGTAACACATTCCGTATAATATATATATATATATATATATATATATATATATATATATATATATATATATATATATATATATATATATATATATATATAATGCTATGCTTTCACTAGATCTTGTTTTATGTATTTATTCTGTAGAAATACTACATGTACCACTAAAGTAAAGGAGTGACAGTACTTCTGCACTGTTTTAATTCAATTTTTCATTTACTTACATATTTCTATTTAATACAGATTTTATGTGTTTAATATGAAATATTACATGTGTTAAGAGTCTTGCTATATCAGAGTTCCTATTTCCTGTACATGTTTGTACAGTTCACAGTGTATGTGAATAAGTGAGGCATGACAACATTAACAAGCTTGATAAACTGGAACCTAAACTGCTTTTGACTTATAGTACTGCCTATGTTGGAGTCATTAGAGCAAGCAGAACTAAAATGGCGATCGGTGACAGTGGAAATTACATGTGGTTGAATTGTTGACTCCCTTGTTACTTGTCAGGATGCATTGTTGATAATGAAGAACAGCCTTGAAAATTGAATTAGTGAGCTCTAGTGTGTGAAGCGAGAGATCAGATGGATTTCATTAGAACAGGTACAGATCGGAAGGAAGATGATCAGGGAATGTGAAAATGTGTGTGTGTGTGTGTGTGTGTGTGTGGGTGTGTGTGTGTGTTTGGGGTGGCTGGTGATGGAGGTGTGTGTGTGCATATAGTGCACTTCATAAACTTGTACAAGGAGCTGAACTGTGTCACGCACATCACGCACATCACACACGCTGCTTCATGTGCATGTACAGTCCATTTAGAAAGTTTTCAGGCTCTTGTTTCACACTTTACTCTAACTATTTTACTTTGACTTCAAGCCCCACCACTGCCAAGCTGCCACTGTTGGGCCCCTGAGCAAGACTCTTAACCCTCAGTTGCTCAAGTACAATTCAGTCATAATCGTAAATTTCTTTGGGTAAAAGCATCACTTATATGTCAAAATCTGAAATCTTTTTTTCACGAATGTATTCAGAGCCGTTGCTGTGGCACTCCAGAGTTTGGTCAGGTCCTTTTGTGGAGTGGTAGCCTGGTGGATAGGCTTCCTATTCTGAAGGTTGTGGGTTTAAACCTGCCATGCAGGCTCTGCATGCTCTGCCATGCAGCCACTGTGGGGCCCTTAACCCTCTTTTCTCCAGAGGTGCTGTACAGTGGCTGAGCCTGTGCTCTGACTCCAGCTTGCACAGAACATGTAACATGTTAAGAGAAACATTTCATTGTACTGTACGCATGTGTATATCTGACCAAATAAGGGCATTCCATCTGTGCTAGATCTTAATCCTAATTTATTCTGCATTGTCAGGACTACAGCCAAGCCATAAAATCCAAGGAACTGTTTGTGAATATCCATAATTAATGGTGTCAGGGCATAGATCCAAGGAAGGATATAAAACAATATCTGAACCCTTTGGCGCTCCCAGTACCACAGTGGGCTTGATAATCTTGAAATAGAACCTTAGCACAACCTTGAACCTTCCTAGAGTTGCCCATCACTGCTGAATTTAGAAATGTGAGACAGCGTTTGAGCTCTTTATAGGGAAGGCTAACCACTGTAGTATCCCATGATGCACCACAGCTCCTGGTCAGCTCTGCACGAGGTCCAGATCGAGAGTCTTGAGAGAGAACCTGAAAGCAAAGGCATATGCACACACACACACACACACACACACACACACACACACACACACACACACACACACACACATAAACAGTGCATCACAGTGCTATGAAAAGAAGGGTGCAGTTGGAAAACAGGGGTACTTGGCCACTTCCTGCATAAGCCGACATCCCCGCTTCCTGCCCTGAGTGCCAGTGACAGTACCTGGTATGAATATATGCTTCACATTGCAACCCTGTATCACTTACCTCTCTCTCAAACGCTAATCGTGATTTCATTGGTCTACAGGATTTTGGGCCCGGGAGGTAGGCCAAATGATTGGTCTGGAGCATCCCACCATTCCTGTCCATCACCAGTATGTGGTCACAGCCACAGTTGCCGAGGTGAAGGCCCTGAAGAAGGAGCTGCCCGTCATCCGTGACCTGGAAGGCTCGTACTACCTCAGGCAGGAGAGAGACGGCTTGCTGTTCGGCCCCTACGAGAAGCAGGAGAAGATGGTTCTGCAGGACTCGTGGGT
>NC_137504.1:3132500-3187500 GCF_041902795.1 Electrophorus electricus
TGAATGATATTTTACAGGCTAAATTCTGTTTCTTTAAATGTCTTTTTATATACATGAAAAGTTGAATTTATTTTTAGGAACATAATGCCATAACAATAACATCAGTTATTGTCAAGAATGTTTGCCATAAAAACTAGGAATGTTGTCCTTGGACGTATAATACAAGAAACTAAAATATCTTTGCAAATGTGTCATTTTTCTATAGTGTTTGTAATTTAATACTCACTTTTTAAATAAATGATTTAGGCGTACTATACATCTGTGCTTTTGTAACATACATCCTTTGTAGCTTTGTTTTAATTATACAGGACTTTTAATTTATATACAGTCATGTGCCCAGAGGAATAGCCTCTTACAGTATGTCTGAGAACTGTGCTGCAGCTCGCCCTCCACGTCACATGTGTGTGCAGTCTAGTGTCGAGAGAAGACAAATGTCTGGCGGTGTGGAAGCTACAGCCACTGTTTTACTTCATGAAATGTTTTATTTTTCATATTAGCTTAAGAGAGAGTGACAGACACAGAGAGAGGGTGTGTGGACAAGTAGGCGAAGCCGCCACCGACCTGCACAGGAACGTTTATCCAGCACCATCAGAGTAAGACCTACTAGAACCTGTTGTATTCGGGACTAACATTCTCAAATTTGAGAATAACTGGGGGAAAACTCCTTATTTCCTGCATGGGAAAATTGTATTTCAGATGTCAGGAAGTGTATTCTTGGTGTCAGTAATTCAATTTGCACTGGTAAAAGTTCATTTTTGACTAGTATTTTTGTCATGTACAAAATTTGTGTGCGTGATAAAATGCAACATACCCTTGCCCACTGCTCGCCCTGATGCCATGTTACGGGCCGTTCCCATGCGGTATTCACTGAACTACAGTGTTATGAAACGTCTGAAGGGAGAGGCAGCGTGTGGACGCACACGTCCCCTTCAGCAGCTTCTCCAACTGAGACCTGAGAACAGTGGCAGACAAAGCCATTTCTGAGCATATGCCGAATATACATGTATGTAAAACAATGACAACAACAACAATAATAATAATAATTATACAGTATTATACAAATAATAATAATGGAGATTTTCTTCTTCTCTTAGAATACTATGTATTAGTAATTAATGCATTTTATATATAGGGGCCTTTCAAGACTCTCAAGGACACCTTACAAACACAATATGGAAAACAAAACACGCCAATATATTAGGATATCAATGAATCAAACATATGAGCAGTATACAATATTAAGTTATAATACAGATAGCTATAAGTACAACATAGTGCATGCTTAATGTGGGTCAGGATCTGACAGAATTTGAAAAAGTTGACAGAAGTTGTACTGAGCCAGGCCAGGTTTTAGAGAGACCAGCTTTGTGAATCCAGGCAATATCTGTCCACTTAAAGGTCTTCATGACCCTTGTATCGTGGCTTCCGGAGGGACTTATCTGATAGGGATATCCCAGATATCCTGAAGTGCCATCTTGCCATATTGGTTGGCACAAGTTTCTACTTGCTCCAGAATTTGCTCTGCCAATATCTCGCATAATAATGGATATGACTCTCTATATTTAAGTATTCATGAGGTAATTTGCATTTACCATTTATAGATATTTGTGGGTGGTGACAAAAATATTGTGATTTATTAAAAGGAAACAACATGCAGATGTGTGCACTCAAGGGTGATGCATATCCCATTTCCTGTTATTTGGGCACGCGCACACTTTCACTCTCTAATCCAGGCAAAGTTTTATAAACAAGGCCTCAGGAGGCGGAGGGTGCAGATGAGGTGAGTGTAAATCTAGGGGTGGCACATTAAAAATACTCAACATTATAATTTCAGGGTCCACAAATTAACACAAAGGTCTAATTCCTTTTTGTTTAATTCCTTGGATTATTTCATGTGAGATTTTGGTCAGATTATGATATTCATATAAGATCAGACAAGGAATCATTAATGATCATATTCCAATTTTAATGCAACATCACCAATAAATCAAGGGTGTGGGTTGCTTAAGTAGAAACTTTCATTATTAGCTGAGAACGAAGGTTTCATTTATGTGCAACACATCATATTTATGTTACTTACAATTGTCTTCCGTTCGTTGAATCAGTTCAGCCCTACTGTAACTTGACTGTAACTTCATTCTTAACATGAATTACAGGGGCAAAGCACTGCTCATGCAAGCCAGTACGATTACAACTGGTCTGTTTCATGTGCTGTATACTGAGTATCACTGCCAACAGTGAGGAGGTTTAAGATACATTGTCATTTGAACAAATTTAAGAACTCTATTATCACTGCATTAATTAAACTTATGAATGGCGGCAGATTGAATAGAGACACAATTGATATGATAATTTTATAGTTGTTGTGATATATGTGGAATGTATTTCTTATGGAGGATGTGTGGACGTCCAAGCCAAATGTACTACAAAGTAGGACAATAAAGTGAATCTTGCATTTCCAGTGTATGAGTGCAAGTGAGAAAGGCTAGATACATAAATGCATATAGCTCTACACTAACCAAATACACAGAACTGTAAATGTGACCAGAGTGTTTTTATACATGTTTTTTATATGTATATGATTGCTTGGATTTGTGTGTATGACTGGATTCTCCCCTTGATTTACGGATTGGTTTGGTTGCTGGGTAATATATGTCTCTTGTATATATTGTCCTGTATATAGTAGTTACACAATGGTGCTTGCCATTTTGGGTGTGTAACGGTGAGCAGTAAGGGGGTGGATGCATTTGTGGTGAAGAGCGAGATTTATTAGGGACAAATCCAGAGTCGTAGTCGTTGGAGTAGTCCAGTGTCTAGGATATGGAGAGTACGGATATGGAGGATATGGAAGATATGGAGAGTACATGATACACAAACACAAAACACAGGGCACCAGACAGGGTTTAAATACATGAACTACTGAACACAAAACAAGGCACAGGTGCAAATCAAGAATGGTCAAAAACCAAAACAAGGGCTGGAACGGAATGGAGAAAGAAACATGACAAGGAAACCATGGAGCATGGAGGAGGGAACAACCGTGACCGGGTGTGGATTCAGTGTAGTCAGGGTATGTTTCCTTTTGTTAGCTTAGTCACTTGTCTTTTTGTTTCTGGTGTGGTTTTGTTTGGGTTGGCCTGGACCACTCCTGACGCTAGTGCACCAGTTTCTTGTATCTCAACACCAAAACTTGTAAATACACTTGACCTTTGCCACCAACCTGTTTGTCTGGTTCTCATTCCAGTATTATTACCGCTATTACAGCCTAGACAGGGTATTAACACTTTGTAAAATGCAACAATGAAATAACGTGTTTATTTCATTTTGTTCAACCGAAAATGTGTTAGTAGTTGGATGTGTTTAATATATCAGACGTATTCTGCATAACTCTTGAATTTTCCATAGAAATGGCCTGTTTAACTTAAGGAGAGTGGTGAAATCTTTGGAAGCTATTTTATGAAACGGCCATTATACTGCCACCTACTGGGCTGGAGCTGTCAGAGATTTGAATCGTAGCTGCCTCCATGTGGGGCACCTGCTCTATGGAGCATATACTGGTTCATTTTAGGACTGCAAAGCAATTAGAGTCTTCATTTCATGTAGAAAAAAAGTAAAATAACAATCACTTTCATAAATATTGTTTGCTACATATTGGTGGTAAAAATGACTTATTGCTAATTAATTATTTCTAAAACTCCAATTAAAAAAAGAGGCAAAAATGAACGTGACGTACCAAACCAAACACAAACACACAAATTCACCAATAAACTATATCTGTTGTAGTTTGCCATCATTGCCAACACAGCCCCTTGGGGGCGCTCTTGCAGAGTTGCGGTTTAAATTGCTGTTATGTCGGCTAATAAAGCATCGGCTTTGTATGACTTACCAAGGTCATTGTTTGGGTTAGTATGAACCTAAGCAGGATGTCTGGATTATGTTCAGACTGTAAATGTAACAGGCCACACGGAGCGATGTGTCACTGCTTTTGCAACCATGAAGCTGTGTCAGGATGCCCTTGTGGTAACAGCCCTAGAGGAACAGAGGCTCTGTTCAATGGTTTGGTCTTTTTAGAAGCTAATGGTGGACTGTTCATGAACGATTGTTCAGGAACAGCCTGAGGTCTACTCCATTACGCAGTAGAGCAAATAAAAGTCTGCTGACCTTCCTGTACAGTCTCTCAGGGCCCTTCCTTATCGGGGGCACTAGGTTGTCTTGATTAGTAAACACATTCACGTAAATCTGAAAAATTCTGAATAATATCAGCCAACCATGTGACATCAAGAGTTCAGCAATATGATTTTAGTGTATTGCCAGACAGCAGTATCAACATGTTGTGATATAATTACATTTTTTTTCATATCATAATATGTTACAAACACTCATCTCATTGATTCTGAATCCTTACTTAAAACCTTCCTTGAAGTTTTACAATTAGCGCTTATGGATATAAAATGAAGAAGAAGGTAGAATTTGGTTCTAGTTAGGAAAGTTAGGAAGCTTTTTGCAACATATACTAGCCTTCAGGATTTTTCCTGACTGTTTTCTCCTCAAATGTAGCCCCGGATTTGGAAGAATGGCGTTTCCTGAGCTGAACCGTCTATACATAAAGGAGCCGCACGGCGCTGGCATACTGATGAACCTCAACTAGCTTTCCTTAGTCCGCACACATGCTTTGAGGCTATTTGCAGTGCATTGCTTCATACTAACTTCCAAACTATGTCAAAGGTCATGCTCGTGTAAAGATGGGATTTATCTAGAATGACACAACTGGAAAGGTTTCATCAGCAGCTAGAACCTCAATACCCCCCAGACAGCAGAGGGTGGTGTAGCACAGGTGATGTTTCACCGCTTCTTTCCATGGAAGAAATGTTTAGGTGGTGCAGGCAGAAGGGGTGGAGTAATCTCTGCATTAAACATTATCTTTGGTGAAGGTTAACATTCTTTGTATTGCATGTGATGATAACATCTCAACATCAATGTGCAACTCGAAACAAGCATAGGACAGGAATCAGAAAAGAAAATGTGATTCATAATAAGTTCAATAAGTGAGTATTATTAATAAGTGTATTATCTGGAATGTGTGTATTAAGTGTATTATCTGGAATGATTTTCAGAGTTTGTCCTTTGTCGAAATCTTGTAAAGAAGAGAATATATGAGTTCTAAATCTTGGCACCATCTCATCTTAATACAGAAGGGATTATATTGTTCAGACCACTTGTCTGGCAGCTGTTTTAGAAGTAAAAAAGGTTTTATAGAACTGTGAAATTGGTGGTTTAATAGAGTTCCTTACCTCCTACAGATATATCTATACCCAACCCCCCCCAACACACACACACACACACACACACACACACACACTTGCTCTGATAAGCCTGTTATCTCTCATTACCTGTTATTTGTTCTTTGACCCTTTTCCCCACACATACCCAGTGGTAACCATCACTCAAACCCTCTTCACTGAACATTACATTCATAGACTCATCAGTTGTGTGTGGTTCGTGTTGTGATGTGCGCTTCAGATTCTCTCTGCAGTCAGGGTGGATATACAATATTTATTAATAGCAGTATGGTGAATCGGTAACCTAGTAACACGTTTCCTGAACGCTCCATTCCGTGCCACCACTTCACCCACTGGTGATTTCTGATGGCAGGAACACCAGAACACTGCACACCACATTGGAGCCCTGGCCCACGCCAGCCAATGGCATTCGCCTCGTATGAGCTGTCAGTCACCGTGGCCGGCCCCCTCGCCCCATTCTTGTTGCTATGCTGTCTTTGAAACTATGGTTACGATAAAGGTGCCTGTTGGGAATAGGTCTCTATTCACACAGTTCTCAGCTCTGGCAGCAGTTAAGGTGCCGTAACATTCCCAAAGGCGTGTCTGCGGGCATGACTGTGTTATACTGTTTAAAAGCAAAGCCAAATTGGTCCTTGTTATTGTAAAATGTAATATGTGTTTTTTCTTCTGGTTAGCTGTGGAAGTGGCAGTGTTTGGCAGTAAGACCTCATTGATTGGCATAATGATAAGGCCTTTGTCTCTGTACACCTTGGTGACATCACAACCCCCCCAAAAGGCTGCACAATATATTGCTTGTTGATGACTATCACAATATTGGCATCTGCAATACCGATATTGCAGAAGGCCACAATATGCAAATGGCCTGTTGCAACAAGTCACTTTTTTTATTGTGTGAGATTTGGTGTGGGTTTTTAAGATGTCACCTGTCATGGCTGGCTGCAGAATGTAGCCTGTGTTCTTCAACCAGAAGCATGGTGTCAGTGCTTTTCAAAGCACAGGCCTGGAGTTCAGCAAATCAGAGGTATTTCGCAACCATTTGACACACTTCAGTGCTAAGTATTTGTCGTCGTGTACAACCCACTGAATAAATGTGGTAGCAGCCAGTAGCCAGTCACCTGCTCTGTGACCTCAAACAGCTGATTATGACTGGGGTACGGTTGTTTGCTAAAGAGAGTGAAAGGGAAAGCTGACTCCTTCACTCATCTCTCTCTCTCTCTCTTTTTCTCCCTCCCTCTCTCTTCCTCCTCTCTCTTTCTTGTTCTCCCTCTGCCTTTCTCCCTCTCCCTCTCTCTCTCTGTCTCTCTTCCCCTCTTTCTTTCTCTCTCTCACTCACTTTCTTTCTCTATTCAATTCAGAGTAGCTTTATTGGCATGTATCAGGTGCATTTTTTAAAGTTAATAAAACCACCTGTCACTTTCCCCCCCCCCTCTCTCTCTCTCTCGCTCTCTACTTCTTTCTCTCACTATCCCTCTCTACTTCTCTGTCTTTCCCTCTATCTCTCCCCTCACTCTCTTTCTCCTTCTCTCTCTCTCTCTCTCTCTCTCTCTCTCTCTATTTCTCTTTCTCTCACTATCCCTCTCTACTTCTCTGTCTTTCCCTCTGTCTCTCCCCTCACTCTTTCTCCTTCTCTCTCTCTCTCTCTATTTCTCTTTCTCTCACTATCCCTCTCTACTTCTCTGTCTTTCCCTCTGTCTCTCCCCCCACTCTCTTTCTCCTTCTCTCTCTCTCTACTTCTTTCTCTCACTATCCCTCTCTACTTCTCTCTGTTTCTTTCCATCTGTCACTTTCTCTCTCTCTCTCTCTCTCTCTCTCTCTCCCTCTCTCTCTTTCTCTGCATTTCCTGCTACTTTAATGAGTTGGTGTAGGAGTAAACCTGACACACTTCAGTCACGACTATGAAGATCATACACATGCACACACACACACACACACACACACACACACACACACACACACACACACACACACACACACACACAAAGACATCATTTCCATTCCCAGTCTCTTTCTCCATATAGGCAGGGAGAGAAAACGGGGATATCACCACCCACTTCTGGATAACTATCAACTGCTTTTGAAAAATGTCAAATAAAAAAAAGTTGTTGCTACAAATACTCCTGAAAAGCCTTTAGAAACACAATATCTAGAGCAAGCAAACTAGAGCAAACAGTCCTGAAAAGACTCCAGAAAATCTTAAATGAAGACTATCAAATGTGCAGAACACTGAGAATAATGTGAAGGTGAGCTGATGAATTTCAGAAAATCACAAACTCAGAGAACTGGGTCCACAGACATGAATCTCCTTTGTCAGAGTTGGAGCTTCTTTGCTCCCAGTGCTGCTTAAATGAAACGCATGACTATACTATGACTGCCATCTAAAGATCCAGATAGCGGGGCTGATTCATAAAACAAAGGCACACTGTGACAATTTATCATCACTGTTCACCATTTCCCAGTGACCTGCGGAGTGCAACGAACAGCGAGCTGCTGGTCCTTACAGTGGAGGACTGACACTTGTTGTGTTTGGGACCATCGAAACATCTGAGACATGAATGGGAATTGTGACTGGACCCCACAAAGGGAAAAGATTGATGTCTGATCACTAATAGTGATGCATCATCAATAGTGTTTGCTGGAAAGGGGTGCTAACCATTTTCTTGGTTCTGTGTGGTATTTTCACATTTAGGTTAATGGTGCAGGATCCAGAAATAACAGGCAATGGTCTTGTTGTAGTCTAGTGGGTTTTTTTGTTCTCAAAAGGTCAGTTCTGCTCTAGTCTTCCTCCATGGGGGATCTTATGGCCTAGAGCGTGGAAAATGCAAATCAGGGTAATACCTGTATTACCCAGGAATAAGAGAATCTTTCCCTATACTTCAAGTATGTAACCAATTGTAGAATTATTTTTTAAACCTTAGTACTTACAAATACCTAAACAATTTTAAAAAAAGAAATTATATTTTCCCTTTTTTATGGTTTATTTTTGGGTTAGACATTTAAGATTTATTTATTATTACGTGTCAGATAAGAGCCAAAGATGATATGCACAGTAGCCTGTCCAATGACATTCACGGTGTGTGTGTCCCAGTCAGGACGTTTGAATGAGTAATCCTGGCCCCTGGGATCTGTGCAGAAGAGGAAACATTGTCCTAATTTAGCACCCCAGACTAACTCCAAAAACGAATCCATCCTGTAGACCCTGCAACAAACTACACAAACATCACAACAACCTGCGAAAAAGTACATGAATTAAGCAAAAAAGAATAAAAAAGAAAGACAGACAAGAAAAAAAAAAACCAACCCAGTCTGATGATATTGCAGTGGTGCACATTTGAAAATGGTCTCTCCCATCACCTGAGACCAGAATGGTTTAGCCCACTATTCAGCCAGCCTCCCCTGAATGAGTCATCCCACCGGCCTGTGATTGGCCGGCGCGCGTTCCTTCCCGAGGGACTGCCTCACAGAAGGAGCAGAGGCCTGTCTCCATTCACAGAATCCAGGCAGCGCTTGTCCGTTGCCCCATTCACAGTCGGCCGAGGCAAGTTCGCCATCTCTGCACCTCAGCATCCTCCCCCCTCCTCTCTGGCACAGCCTCAGGGAGGCACACCACCTTCCCCCAACCCCTTTGTGGTTTCTTTTTTTTTTTTCTTTTTTTTTGTTGCTGTTGTCTCTGGAGAAAAAAAAACGTACTGCCTTCTCTCTCTCTCTCTCTCTCTCTCTCTCTCTCTCTCTCTCTATTTTTTTGGGGGGGGGATTTGCAGGCAGGCAAGCTGTTGGGAGGGACTGCGGTACAAATGCAGCAGCACCAGGAGAAGCAGAGGAAGCTTATGAATGACTGGTGGTGTCCTGATACACACTCCCGCGGACATTTTTTTTTTTACATGAATGGCTATTTTCTCTCTCTCTCTCTCTCTCTCTCTCTCTCTCTCTCTCTCTCTCTCTCGGATTAATGTCGTGGGCGTCACATTGCTGGCTGGCTCTTAATGAGACCGAGGGAGATCAGACTGTCTGATTTGCCATGCCGTTCGTTTCCATACTGTATTCTGTTTTAGTCTGACTACTTTGCGCTGTGGTTTCGGTCTGATGGTTAATTACTCATCGGTGTAATAGAACGCGTGCGCTTGCCTGTTTGGTCCAGCCGTAGAAGAGCTGTTTGGTGTGATCAAACTGAGCAAAGGTTCTCCTTCCTGCTGTTCACTATGTTTGGAATAATAAGCATCATGAGCTGATGAGCAAAGAAGGAATTAATTTTTTTTCCCCTCCTTTATATTGCGACTTAGAATATTATTCTGATCCGGTTGGTAAGCATGGAGAATGCAGTGATATACGCACCGTTTAGAATGAGGCAGGTCAACATGGTAGAGGACAAAAAACAGACGTATTTGTTTTAGGTGCGAATATTAAGTCGGCATTACATCTGTGATGAAAGCGCAGACTCCGTCTTTTCCGGCGCCGTTGGATTATGTTTTTTATCAATGAGATGCGGCCGTGTCCCCGTACGCGTGCACACGATGGACTGCCTTTCTGAACGACACGGAGCCCGCCAGCTTTGTCTTTCCGCCAGGTGTCTGAAAAAGGAGTCACGAAGAGCTGCTCAACTTCTCTGCCACGGACACACAAACCGACATCTTGCCGCTGGTGCCGTCGCGATACTGTTTAATGTCATAATTCAAAACGGGCCGGTTGCTTTGATCTTGTCATCACCATGTCTCTTGCCCTTTAGTTATGTTATTTTAATTTGTGTATTTATTTGTGTTCTTCCTTTCCTCGGCGTTATAGTTTTTGATCTGTTATTGCCGGTAGTTGTCGCGACCAGATTTACGCGTGTTTTGACTGGTTTGCAGGAGACAGACGCGGCGCATCTGTCGTTCATCAGCATATGTTACCTTTTCATCAGCTTTTGCTTTTTTCTTTTTCTTCCTCTTTTTTTTTTTTCCTTTGTGAATGAATTAAACTGCAAAACATTCCTGTGGATGGTGACAAAATATCGTTGGGTGCAAATTTGATTGGTTCTAGTGTGCTGTAAGTGGGAGTTTTTTTATTTTTTTATTTTTTTTTTTTCTGTAACAGGAAGTGATCTGCGGTGTTGAGTGAGTCTTTTGTTGAGAAGGGTCCTTTTCTCTCTCTCTCTCTCTCTCTCTCTCTCTCTCTCTCTCCCTCTCCCTCTCTCTCTGCGAGTGAGTCATGCGTGTGCCCAGATCTGCCAGGCTGCGGAGAGTGAGAGAGGCATCTCCTTCATAAAGCTCTTTTCTCCTCTATCACTGGACCTCCCATCGCAGAAGAGGAACATCTCCTCACGTCCCCACGCTCCTTCTTTTCCTTGCTTTTCTCCTTCTCCCGTCCTCCGGCCTCGATGGATTGCGCGTGTCGTGGTGTCGTTTTGGACCTGGCGGCGGCAGGGAAGCGTGCAGGGTTTTCGTAGGATTTCGGGAGCAGGAGTCCACGCCACCGGCACCGCCGCTGGCTCCACAGGTTGGCGAGCGGCGCCGGAGAGAGACTTCCAGCACGCGTGGCCCTGTGCTACGCCCCGTGAGGAGCAGACGAGGTGGTGGCGGGTCGGTGACAGTGAGGGGGGGCCTTGCGGAGGCTTTTTTTCAACTCCAGCATGCCGGACAAGGGGACGGCGAGTTTGGCGTCGGTTCTGCCCCTGTGTACGTAGGCCGGCGGAGCCAGGGGCATGCTTCATCGCGCTAAATACAACCGCTTCAGGAATGAGTCAGTCACGTCCGTCGACGAGCTGCTCCACGGCCTGCCCATGAACGCCAAGGTGTCGGCAGCCCCGCCGCCTGCTGCCGAGCCCCCTTACACCCTTCCTGCAGACGCCCCGGCTCCCCCCGACCCCGGCGAGGACTCCGGCACCACCCTCTGCACCCTTATCAACAGAGTCTCCAACCTCAAGTTTGCCAACTCTGGCAGCCTACTGGGCATCAAGGGCCTGCCGTCCGCCGTGAAGGACCTGGCCGTGGCCAAGCTCCAGGGGGCGGGAGGGGGCGGAGGCGGAGGCTCCGGTAGCCCGGGGCCGTCTGGCCTCCCGACGGCCTCCGGGGGGGGCGGCTCGTGCGCCTCCTCCGCGGCGGCGGCCGGAGCCCTGCACGGCCCGCAGGAGCCAGGCTCTGTGAGCTCTGGGAAGAAGGGCAGGATGGAAGAAGCGCAGTCTGGGGGGGAGGACTGGAACTTGGGTAGGCTGGGCAGCATGGCGGCTGTCGGCGGAGCCGGAGCTGGAGGGGAGGGATGCGTGGGGCTGGTGAACAAACCCTCACGCGGATGGCTGCACTCCAACGAAAAAATATCCGGACCAGGGGTGACGTACGTCGTGAAGGTACGGCTGTTTCTCCTCTTCCCCCTGCTATCTGTCCTCATCCCCCCCCACTCTGCATGCACTCCTCCATATCTTCCATTTTTCTTTCCCCTGCGTTTGTCTGTCTTTTAAGCCCCTCCAGTTGTTGGGGTCGGTAAGTAATGAGCACGGGATGCTGGGAGAATGCAGAGGGGAGGTGAGCTTCTCCGATCGGGGCGGGTAGAGAAGCAAAGCCTGCAAACAGGCATTTAATAATGCAGACAGCAGAGGGTAAGGTGCTGAGTGGAAAAGCACCAGCGTGCAGGCAGGCAAAGGTACAAAAAAGAAAAAGAAAACCAGCAAGGCGCTAGTGCCAGCAATGCATCTGCAGGCTAGGGTTTGCGTACAGGCTAGCATGGCAGTCCGTCGTTATTTTGTGTGTGTGTGTGTGTGTGTGTGTGTTTTGTATCTGAACCTTGATTGCCCCTGTGTCCGCTGATATTAGCGCTAGGAGACAAACATCAGGTGTTGGCACGGCTGGGCTCTGTCCTTCTCCTGCTAACGGTCTCCGTGTGCCGCTCTCTGTCATGTGTGCTGCAGAGACACGGTGGCCAGGTAGTCCGTGGGATCGCTGTTTTTACTGCCAGAGTTGATCCAGTCAAACGAACACCAAGTTTATCAAACGGAAACAACATGCAAATAGCGTAACCATGGCAACCCCGGTGAAGGTGACGGAGTAGCCTTTACAGTACTTCTGTTCATCAGATGTAATTGGGGTGATGTGCGTTTGTGAATTTGAAGACAAAAGGGTTTTGGTGCTTGGTGGAGTGTGTTATGCCTCATATAAGCATCTCACGACACATGTTTTCCAGGCACACTGTATTTTTGAAACGCTACAGTCCGCATTTGTTTGTGTGAACGGGTGCTTAATATCACTAAAAGGTGATTTTTGTTATTGTATTTTTGAGAAAAGCAAATTTAAAACATTCACCCAAAGAGAGGACACAAAGACGTCTTTGATCTGTTCAACCAGAACAGATATCTGAATGTTCATTGTTCGTCCAGGAAGTCATTTTCATACCCAGTTTTCATACAGCACCCACATGTTATTTAAACGGAGGTGATGCTGGCCAGCCGATGTACATGCGGGTCTACTGACATGAAAGCGCTAAAGTCTTTAGTGTAGATGTGCGAGCAGAACCAGTTCTGGGATGTCCTGATATGGCTTAGTGCAGTCTGAGTAAGAATGTCAATAATGCCAATTTATGCACCTTGAAGGTTTCAAAACCAAAAAATGAAGGTGCTGTAAACGGAGTAGGAATAGGCCAGTACAGTGGGCCAATCAGTGCGCGGTGATGTCATCTAACAAGTTAAATCATATTAAACGTATCTGACCATGCTCCTGAGCGTGTCTGACCATGCTCCTGAGCGTATCTGACCATGCTCCTGAGCGTATCTGACCATGCTCCTGAGCGTATCTGACCATGCTCCTGAGCGTGTCTGACCATGCTCCTGAGCGTGTCTGACCATGCTCCTGAGCGTGTCTGACCATGCTCCTGAGCGTATGAAACACGCCGCAGTCTGTTCCTGTGCTGTGCTCTGCTCTTCATCATGCACTGTGTGATTAGAGATGCACTGAAGTAAAGGTACCTTCACTTTCTACAGCGTGATTCATGCTCAGCTCATGTTGCTTCTTTCCTCTAATATGAATCACTCACTGCTACAGCTGGAGGAGAGAGAGAGAGAGAGAGAGAGAGAGAGAGAGAGCGCGCGCGCGGAAGGGGGAAATGGAAGAGAGGGAGAGAAAGAGAGGATGAGATAAGGAAGGAGGGAGGGAGAGAGAAAAGAAGAGAGAAAAAAGATACAGGGGAACATGGGATAGGGAAAAAGAGATGAAAGTATTTGGGTTTTTTTGATGATAAAGGGATGCCAACCCCCACTAAGAGAGACCAGAGGTCACTAGTCTCTCTGTGGAATGCTGTTGCCCATAGTGAGTCTCACTAAACAGGGTGTGTGTGTGTGCGTGTGCGTGCACGCGCGTGTGTGTTATATGGGTGGATGGGTGTGTGTTTGGTTGGGGGACGGCTTGTAAAGTCTTCTTTTGGCCTGTACGGTGTATGGACTTAAACGTGTTAAATGATGTCATGGTTTTGTTAATGACTGGTCCCTGTGCAAATCACATCAATTACTCTGCACTACTGTGCTCAGATGTGCTACAGTATAGACGTGATTTTAATCACTCTAGTGTGAGTTATTGAAAAAAAATTAAATGTGGTTTTCTATTTTTTTTCCAAAATAAACCAAATATGTGATTAAAAAAAACCGATGGCATACATACGGTTTCCCTTCCGATTACTGTAGGCCATCTTTGCTCGTCGGTGTGCTGCTCCAGCTAATGACAGAGACCAAACTCTAGAGCCGATAGAGCTGATAGAGTTTCAGCCTGGTTTTCACAGATCCGGGCCACTACAGCAATCACTTGGCTATTTTTAAAGGGCTGCTGTAAGCATAATCTTAAGGCCTCTCACTGGGCTTTTCACTGTGGCTTTTCTATGTGCCTCCGGGGACACTCTAGAAATGTGCTGCCAGCACCTCCACCTTTCAGGTGCCTTTGTCAACTACAACTTTTTCTCAATCAGCATTTCATGCCAGTATTCATCCAGGATTTGATTTTAGGTCCTTAATCATTTATTTTGGTACTAATGTTGACCTTTCACACATTATCTGTTGTATTAGTGTACGTTGCCTAATTGCTATGGTGTGGTATCATGGACAGAAGTGTGATGCACCTCAGTAGTTCACCTCTCCTTGATGGCAGTCACGTGACAGCTACGTCGTCTTCTTCCTGCATGGTGGAGTCTGCATTGTATGTTTGAGGGACGGTCCGACGTGTTTAATGAGAAGGATTCACAATCTTTTATTTTGGTTGTACGGTGACTTGCGATTAATTTAACAAATCAGATCAGTATCTTTATTTAAGTGCCCCTGCAGTCTGATTTGCCTGTGGTTTTAAAACATATCAGGCATTTTTATATCTGAGACCAACTGTCTCTTCTGAAAGCACAATATATTGTTCTGCCAGATATCGCAAATCACATGTTATCGGTTAAATCAGTACTTCAAATATTTTGGACAGTTCATTACTTAACAGGTTAAGTATTTGATGACAGGGGTCTCGTTATGAATTACATCATCTTCTGGAAATCTCCTTCTGGCTGGACTGATGTGTACATGGTGAATTACAGTTGCACTGAGCGTTATTAACGTGTTTGTGGATCCGGATGCAGTCAGGACTGCAGTAATTGGTACAGAAACGAAAGATAGCATCTTTTGCTATCACTTTTCCAGGATCAGGAAGACAGCTGAATCAAGCATTCATTCATCCGTTCATTCATTCATGGTGCTGACGAGGGTTGAGGTCAGAGCAAGGCAGGTGAGGTGTGTCATTGGCATGCTCAGGTGAGTCACCAAGGTGATAATCTGGTTTAAGAGCTGATTTAATCTGGTGTAGAGAGTGTGTGCTGATTAATGATGTTATCTTAACTTCCTGGAGAGGAAACAAACGCTTCATGTGTGTGGGTATCTTAACTTATCTCAAACATGCAAGTCGGTTATCCGCAGGCAATAGAGCATGCAGGAGGCAGGTGCACAGCTGACCTGCCATCTGCCCAATCAGAACTTGTTGAGGTGGTCCTGACTCTCAGGCATAACAAGATAGCTAGGTTTTATACTGTAGAGGGGTGTGGCCTTCTGAAGACTGTGCTGATGCAGTGCTAAACTGTGCCCCAACTACTTCAGTAATTCCTGAAGGGGACTTCAAATGGAAATTGGACCCAAACTATCTCAGTATGCTCAGTTTACCTCATGTCTCTCCTGACATGAATCGGTACCCTCGGCCCAGGATCCAGTGTGAAAAAAGGTAGCAAATGTTTGGTTCTGTTGTTTTGATGTCCTGGTGTTTCTCGGTTTAGGTGTTTAATAACATTTCTTTTGGTCGAGATCTTTATTTTGTAGGATGCCATTTTTGGGATGTCATGAAAAGCAAGACATTGCTGAAGTTACTGCACTTACTCTGTAAGTGTTTGCTTTGTTTGTTTGTGGGAAAATAATTGTGTGACCACACACTGCAGTTACCATGTACTGACTTTAGGTCATTCCTCCTCTGTTTGATCATTTGACAGATATTAGACATCCAGGAGCAGGAACAGGAATACTGAGGGTGAGGAAGTACAGGGATACTGAGAGTGAAAGAAATAAAAGAATACCAAGGGTGAGGAAGTACAAGAATTCTGAGGGTGAGGAAGTACAGGAATACTGAGGGGAAGTACAAGGACGCTGGGGATGAGGAAGTAACAGTTTTCTGCATGGCTTTAGAAGTGGAGTGTGTTTTAGTCCAGCATTGTGTAGGAGAGACAAAAGACTTTGTTTTGGTTTTAGTGTCTGATATGTTTTAGTTTTAGTGTATGTTTTGGTTTAGTGTCTGATATCATATGTGTTTTGAAAAGTGCTTTTGTTTTTCAAAAAATATAGTTTGGGAACTCCAGTGGCCATTTGTTGCTGTAACTGTGAGGGTTTGTTGCTCTAGTAGTGGCACTGTATGGCCCGACGTTGGCTGAGTGCTCTGTGCCGGTCTGATTAAAGCACAGCCAGGGCCCCCGGAGGTGACTGCATTCTGGCCCTTTCCTGTCACTCACGCAGTGATGAAGGTGCCATTTGATATGCAATGTTCAACCTGCAAACCCATACACCCGTCGTGTCAGTTCACCAGACACCCGCTGGAGTCAATGTGGAAGTGTGAGCTGATAAAGTTCCCGGTGTGTAATCTGCTTGTTCTTTCTCACACTCTATCCTACACGCTTGCACTTTGTGCATGTGCACATAGGTGTTTGTATGTGTATGTGTGTGGGTATGATGTATGTATGTTCTTGTGTGTGGGTGAATTTGGTTGGTGTCAAACTGTGACGAGGTTAATTTCCTTTACAAGTGCATGTGGTAAACTAAAAAGTGTGTGTGTGTGTTTTTAAGTTACCCTAAATAATGTGTTAATTTTCCCTTCACATGCACATTACTCATTTACTATAACAATGACATCAGACTGATGTTATTCAAATCACACTGGAAAAGAAACACAATTTTTGTGAGCTCACGAACGCCTATGCTATACTTCCAAAACCTCCATGACAAAATATCGATCTTAAATGAGTTCCTAACAGTGATTGTGTTTATCAACAATTTAAACGACAGCAGTGACCTAAGGACATTGTGAGCAATCTGATGGTTAATGAATTGTATGATATATAAATGAGAAATTGAGTCTTCCCTACCTGTTGGCCAATCTAGATTGTTACCTTTAAGACAGACACTTCATACTTGTCTGGCAAATTCCACAAAGTTTACCTGTAATGTGTTTATTGTTTTGTAGAGGTCACTTTCACAAGGAGCTATTTGTTACTTGTTAGTTGATTATCTTTCGTTCCCTCTGTGCTGATAAAGTTTCTGATCTCTTGAACAGTATTTGGGCTGCATTGAAGTGCTTCGGTCAATGAGATCACTGGACTTCACAACAAGATCCCAAATAACGAGGTATGACTCCTTCTGCCGTCAACCAATAATCTCAGTCCCCCTGAGTCTGATTTAGCATTTTCACCATTTACTTCTGTCTAAAACCATCTCTTGATACTGGTAGTGAAAATCCAGAACTGGCATTAATATCCATATCCCTATATATCGTTTGGAGGTGTAGCGTCATTGACACTCGGCTGTGCTTTAAGATTACGCTATCCTCAGACCATGTGATCAGGCCTGTGAGATGTGGTGCATGGAATGGGCTGTGCCTTAGGGTCATGCCATCCTCGAACCACGTGATCCCACGACCAAGCCTGTGAGATATGGTGCATGGAATTTGGTTGCTCATCCATGTGCATGGATGACTCACCGCTTGGTTAGGAGAAGGCTGAACTGTTCCCAGTGGACGCTGGTTGTTTATCGAGCGCTCACTTGTGTGGGCTGATTCTCAGGGACAGGCAGAGAGAGAGAGAGAGAAGGAGAGAGAAAGAGAGAGAGAGAGGGGGAGAGAGAAGGAGAGAAAGGGAGAGGGAGAGAGCACAAACATGTCACATCTACTTTTCCACCTGACTTCCCATTCTCTACTCAGCTTACACACGCACGCACGCTCACCCGCACACACGCACGCAGGCACATGTACATATTAATAGTCTCCATTCAGCACAATTGGAGGTGAAAGCCCTATTTATAGATTTCCTTTAGGGACTAAACCAGGACTCAGAACACTGAATGTCTCCTGCGCCTCTTCTGCACGATTTGGGCTGTCAGATGGAAGAAGATGGAGGACATTTTTCACACCTTATGTTCTTCACACACATGGCAGAAGGCAGTGTTGTTATGTTAACTAGAGGAGGAGAGGCCCACGGCAGAGTCAGGCCCAGATGAATGTGAAAATCGAAGAACTAGACAAGTAACTTTCCAACTGGGTCATCGCAGAGTCCCGACCAGCTGACTGACACTGGAGAGAGCAGCATATGGCATTGGGAACCGGTCTTGTTGTGGTCGCTTGTTGGGGGTTGTGAATCTCTTCCACAGTTGGCTGCGTTTGCCATCATGCCGGTAGCCGTGTTTAAAGCATGCCGTTTTAATGTTCTTCCTTTGTCCTTAGGTGTCTTAGCACGTGCTCAGGGGAAGGGCACTGATTTTGAATTTCTATCACAAAAATGGATTTTTTTTTTTTTCATTAAGCCTTGAATGCAGTCCTATAAATAACCATTTGCTTTCTTCCAAAGTTATAGTGCTTTGTTATTTTATTTTTGAGTAAGAAGGTGACACATCTGAGATGGTAGCCCTAGACAAAAAAAATTCAGGTTTGTACATCTCTCTCCCCTTCTCTCTCTCGCCTCCTCTGTCTATATCTTTCTTTATATATCTCTCTCTCTTCTCTTCAGGGAGGCCATCAGTCTGGTGTGTGAGGCAGTACCAGGCACCAAAGGAGGTCTGCGCAAAAGAAAGGTGGAACAAGAAGATCAAATAGGGAACACAGAGAGAGAGAGAGAGAGGGAATGGTTGGGTAGGAAAGAGAGTAAAAAAGATAAATAAAAGAGAGATTCTGAAAGACAGAGAGAGACAGAGTACAGTGTGTGGGGGTGTATGTACAGCCCACGATCCACACTGCTAGAACTGTGACTCACTTTCTGTTGAGGCACTGTAATCAGCTCAGCAAGTCTTGCTAGTTTACGTGTGTGTGTGTGTGTGTGTTCTGTGTTTGTTTTCTGTATGCTTGCATCAGTAATGTGCTCTCCTTACCTTCTCCATGTAACAACAAATTATTCAATCTGTTGCAGCGTACCCGTTTAAAATGACTTAACCATTGATAGATGGATCTGTGAGCGGTGTGAGAAAGCATTGCATTTGATGGAGGGATGAGTAGATGGATGGGTAACTGAAGTAATAAAGGGATAGATATGTGTTTCTCTCTTCCCTTCTGTAACCATTCTGTGTCATTGAACAATGTGCAGCGTAAACTTTAAATTGACAGATAAACAGGGAAAAAACTGAATTAAGTTGCATCTCTCTCTCTCTCCCTCCCTCCCTTAGCCCCCCTCCAAAGCTCTTTCCAGTATTTTGGGGAAGAGTAACCTCCAGTTTGCTGGTATGAGTATAAACCTCAACATCTCAATCAGCAGTCTGAACCTAATGACCCCTGATTCCAAACAGGTACACACGCGCACATGCACATGGACACTCACACAACTATATTAAAATAATCAAATAATGAAAATGTGTGTTTTTATAACTGTCAGGGTGGAGCAGCATTTAAAAACTGAGATCAATGCCTCTAAGATCAATACCTTTCTTTCCTGTCTCCTTCCACCCCCGGTAGATAATAGCAAATCACCATATGCAGTCCATATCTTTTGCATCCGGTGGAGATCCGGTAAGAAGCTGTCTCAGTGTGGTAACATGACCTATGTTTCTCTTTGAAGACAGTAATATAGAGCAAATTCCAAACAAGATATACATGTGAGATCAGAGTGTGACAGGATATACATGTGAGATCAGAGTGTGACAGGATACACATGTGATCAGTATGTAACAGGATACACATGCGATCCGAGTGTAACAGGATACATGTGAGATCCGAGTGTAACAGGATTTTATCATTGGACAGAAGTATACTGCTTCTGTCCAGCTAATGCTGTCCTCCACAGTATTTTAAGGGTCTATTGCTTGATTTTCAAATTTAAAGGGCCCTAAACCAATTGTGTTTGAGGAGCCCAAGAATTCCTAGCTACACCAAGTGTAACAGTAAATAGCAGTTCCTAAAGTTTAAGTGTAACTGTGAATCAGTACTGATCCAAAGTGTCTAATCACCGTGCCTTGGAGCGCAGGGCTCCAGATGTCTGGAAGTACTAACCATGCTGCCCATTCTGTGCTCTGCTTACAGGACACAACTGATTACGTTGCTTATGTAGCAAAAGATCCAGTCAACAGGAGAGGTAAGATGCCCTTCCTGTATATGTTTATTAAACCCTCCATTTTTTAGTACATTAACTGAGTTAACTCCATGCTGACAGCACTCCTTGATGAGCTCACTGGTAGCTGAATCTCAGTCATACAGATAAATGAGATGATGAACTATTCAGACACTCTGTCCTCCATTCTGCTGTAGTTTATTGCGCTCATGTCATGGTGTTTTGGGGGTAAGGCTGGGAGGGGCCATATTCCGGTCACTCTTCATAGTCTGCAACTCTGCATTCAAAAACAAAAGGGTTTGATTGATCCTGCGCGGCTGGGTTTAGCTCAGTGGAGGGAAAGGATCAATTGCTACTGCTGCTGTCTCTCGTTTTTTTTCCCTTTTCATGTGTCTTTGACGTCCCGTAGAGACTGCAGAGCACATGTTTTAAAATGGCCCCTCTATCCTTCAGCGTGCATTTCTGATGACGTCAGGGGGGGAAGATCCGATGATGAGCGCAGTGTGGGGAATGAGTCAGCAATCTGCTGATATCTAATCCTTCTGTGTGTGTGTGTGTGTGTGTGTGTGTGTGTGTGTCACGCGCGCGTGTATTTCTGGTTATGTGTGCATGATCTGTGCGTGTGTGTGTGCACATTTGTATTTTGTATGTTTCCTAGCATGCCACATCCTGGAGTGTTCGGATGGTTTGGCCCAGGATGTGATCTGTACGATAGGGCAGGCGTTTGATCTGCGCTTCCAGCAGTACCTGCAGTGCCCTCCAAGCAAGCTTTCTGCTATCCACGACAGGTGAGCCAGCGTTCAGGTTAGGTTCAGCGCTGACTTGTGTAGGGTGGAGGGTCTCCAGTATCAGGGTTCAGACTCTGGTGTTGTTAGATGGTTGATTTTTTTAATGATTAAAAGATTTGTGCATTAACAGAAATTCATCAGGAACAATTAGCTTTAAATCTAAACAATAAACTATTATTATTATTATTATGATGAATATTGTTGTCACTTTCATCGTCTTTCAGTGTGTTATTTTTCAGAAGATCCAAATATGTCATTAAGTTAATGTTTGGATCAAGGTCATTTTATCTATCAGTTCAAAAGAGGATGTGTGACAGGTGTTAGAAGACTTCCTGAAGCAAGTCTCTCTCTCTCCCTCTCTCTCTCTCTCTCTCTCTCTCTCTCTCTGTATGACTTGTGTCTGTGTCTACCAGAGTCCTCAGTGTGGAGGAACCTTCATTGACTGAGGAAGGGGAGGAGCCTCCCGATCATCCGTACTACAACAACATCCCTGGCAAGATGCCCCCGCCCGGTGGCTTTATTGATGCTCGACTAACCAATCAGGCGGCAGAGAGCAACCAGGTCCAATGTGCTAATCAAATGTCATAAATCTAACATAACAGAACATTAACTAACACATTCATGTTGATTTAGGCAGTATTTACAGTATTCTAATTATCTTAAGGGCAGTGGTAGCTCAGTGGTTAAGGTACTCAACTTGTAATTGGAAGGTTGCTGGTTCAAGCCACGTTGACACTGTTGGGTCCCTGAGCAAGACCCTTAACCCTCAATTACTCAAGTTGTTCTCAGTCATAATTGTAAGTCGCTTTAAATAAAAGCATCAGCTAAATGCAGTAAATGTTTTACTGTACAGTCTGAGTTAGAAATTGATCAGTGACTTTTTTTTTGGTTTTTTGTCTCTGTCCTCCTTAGAATTTGAAACGGGGGTGGGGGAACAACCGTAACCAACTTTGATTCAGCCATGTTTGTGTGTTCAGTGGAGTATATGGGACTCTTGACCATTTTTTCATACACAGTGTGGTCATTTCAGGGGTGAAATGAGTTCTATTCATCTTAAATAAAGTGGTTATGTTTAGTACTTACTGAGCAGATATCCTCTACCTCCATATTTCCTGTTTACTCTCTTTCTCTAAGTCTGTTTATAGTTCATCATACCTGCCCATAACTCACTGGGCTGCGAGCTTTGTCTAGTCATTTTTAGCAAGCTGTAACCTTGCCTTGCTGTTCTTTAAACTCACCAGCTCATGCTAGGATATTCTTCTCTTTCTGGTAGTCTCTGACACATTGGTGTCGGTGTCCTGGATAATATTCCTGATCTGTTCAGCGGTTTTTCTTCTTGACTTCCCCACTGTCTTTTAGAGCCTTACAAGTTTGTTCCTGTTACTAAGCTCACCAGTCTGCTTTTCGCCTCTTAGCAATGTACCAAACGATTGATGGGGACAAACCTTCATGCCTTGGCAATGTCTCTGATTGATTGATTTATTCTGATTGGACTTGCTGTGCTGGCTTTGGCGCTTCTTTGGTCACTATGTTTAGAGACAACAGCAGCTGTTTCTACATTCGAGCGCAATTTGGTCTCCTTTAATAAAGGAATTTTATATATAAACAGCATTGTAATTTGTTCTTGGTACAGACCCTTCAATCAAAGCTGTTTGTTTCATGGTCGTTGCTTTATTTTAAACACAACGTGCAAGAGCAGAGCCGGATCAACAAAAAAAGATGCCAATGTCCAGTTACTGTATTTCCTGGAGGAAAATTCCTGATCACAAAACGGGAGCTAACCGTACTGTAAGTTCCCTCATTTTCCAGTCAGATCCTTTCTTTGGATTCCCAACACTGGCGCTTCAAAATGAGGAGTGTTTTCAGCGTTCATTTGTGAATGGTGGACTTCTTAGTCTCTCACTGGTCAGTTTTTAACCACAGGACCTCTGACTGGATAGTATTATGCAGGCATGTCACACCTCCACACAGCACTGACATGATTATGGTGGGATAGTCATTTCCAAGCTGGCTGTCGATTACGAGGCACAGCAGTGTTGCTGTGTCAATGTCACTGCTTGGGTGAGAGTGATCCAACCCCCAGAAGTATCCGCCTAACAGTGGTCCTGTGGTTAGCGGTCCACTGTTAAAGAGCTGGAGTTCAGCACATCAACATAGCACATGGCAACAGAGCAGACCAGCTACAGAGTCCAACAATACACACAGATGGGGTTTCTAATGGATCAATGTGTCTGATGAAGTGGATGCTGAGGGTTTTGGTGAACGTGTGAACGCCAAAATACTGACCGCAGACCTGCTCTCTCCTTTGTCCACTTAAAATGAAACCCTCACACATATAGCGAGTGTGACGACTCTAGCTCACACAGGGTCTTATTTGCAGCACATTAAGACTGCAGCCTGGGGTTTCAGTGATGCAGAGAGCCTGTTTTATTACCGAGGGGATGACTCATACGGTCTCTCTCCTTCCTGCCTCTTTTATCGCAGGGGGTAGCAGACCAGCCGTACTACCAGGGCAGGCCTGTACTCATTCAACAAGGTGAGAGCGCCTCCTCTCTTTGTTCTTCCTTACTGTCTCTCTCTCTTTGTAGGGTTATAGCTTATTGAATGCACCCAATGGGTTACAGTTATTTAATGTAATCAGTGGGTTACAGTTATGTATCGAATGGGTTAGTTATTTAATGTAATCAGTGGGTAACAGTTATTTAAAATACCCAGTGGGTTACATTTATGTATCTAATGGGTTACAGTTATTTAATGTAATCAGTGGGGTACAGTTATCTAATGTACCCAATGGGTTAGTTATTTAATGTGTCCATTGGGTTACAGTTATCTAATGTACCCAATGGGTTACAGTTATTTCATGTGTCCACTGGGTTACAATTATTTAAAATACCCAGTGGGTTACATTTATGTAATTCATCTAATGGGTTACATATATTTAATGCATATTTCAGTGGGTTACAGTTATTTAATGCAGGTTAGAGTTGTTAGCTGTGTCAAATGCACATGCATGCTGATATCCATCTGTGCCTGGTTTTGTTCAGGGTCTTGTGACATATACAGTCTGCCCGAGGTCAAAGGTCAGGCCCCTAAACCTGAGTTGCCCACGTACGTGAACACGCAGCACATCGACACGCAGGTGCGGGCCGCGCTGCAGGGCGACGTGAATGCAGCCTGCGAGTCGGGCGTGGGCGCTGCCCTTCAGGACAGTCTCGGGAAGGACCTCTTCGACATGAGTGAGACTCTCCAGCTTACACGGGGCTTCAGGACAGACCCACATGCATCGGATCACACCCGTTCTCCATTAAGAATGAAAGGCTTGAGATTTGGGATTAATCGAAGACTTTTATGTAACAATTAGGGACCTGGGAAATATCTGACGGTCTGGTTTTTTTGGGGGCATCCAGGAATCCCACTGACACTCAGCTGAACAGTTTGGACTGAGTAGATTTGAGTAGACTTATAGGTGTTTATACATCATCCAATACTGCAGACAAATAAATAGATAGAACCTTTTCACATAAATAAGGTTTAGAGTCAAAATACTGTACATACTTGTACACTAAGTACATTATGCACACAGGCCTACATGTAACTATATACATCATTACCATTTGTGTGTATATTGGATTACATAAAAATATATAGGGTACAAAAAAGCCATCCAGATAAAAAGATCTGATTAAAAATATATATCGAAACATTTAACTCTCAGATAAAAAGTTCAGATGTTTCGTTCACATAACTGATTCCCTTTGCACTGCAGAGCCTTTTGAAGATGCGATCCTGTCTCAGCCAGCGTCAGTGGGAGCGGCAGCAGTGATGTGCGCCGCCTCGGGGCTCCACAAGGTGGCGTCGGTGGACAACTCGAGCCCCCTGCTGGTGCGCGCTGCGGCACTACGGACCCTGGATGAGCTGGAAGGTCAGGCCTGGTACCACGGCGAGATGAGCCGCCGTCAGGCAGAGAAGCTGCTGCTCAACGATGGAGACTTCCTGGTGCGCAAGAGTGCCACCAACCCAGGCTCATATGTGCTGACGGGCATGCACAATGGGCTGACCAAACACCTGCTGCTGGTGGACCCAGAGGGAACGGTGAGTGGGGTGTGTGTGTGTGTGTGTGTGTGTGTGTGTGTGTGTGTGTGTGTGTGTGTGTGTGTCTGATAGTGAAAATTGAGTAGATGGGCATGTGTGTCTGTGTGGGAGACTGAACACAGATTCTGCTGAGTGCCATTTCTCTTGAATTGCAATGCAATAATCAGATCCATGTTGATTATCCTTAAACTATGAATTAACTCCATTTATTTTTTTACCAGTATCAAGTGTAACAACTTTTAACCTTGTGACACATTAATGCCAATTAAATTTTTATCTTCAAAAGGTACGAACTAAAGACCACATATTTGAGAGCATCAGTCACCTGATTGGTCATCACCGTGACAACAACCTACCAATCGTCTCAGCAGGAAGTGAACTGTGCTTGAAGCAGCCTGTGGAAAGAAAACAGTGATGACCCCAAAACATCTGCACGAGGGGAACCGGGTCAGCAGCCCAAAATTACCCCGAAACCCTGATACTTGAAGAATAACCGTGACGATATGAATACAGAGAGAGATGTTTGACGAGTCCTGGCAGCAACAGGAATGACGAATATGCCGATAGATGTGGTTGGATAACCAGCAGTGAGGTTCACACCAGACCACTCTGGACTATGTCAGACAGATCTGCGGGTATAAAGATGACACCTGATTTATAGAACTGTTATAATTATTTTGCTGTGATGACTGAAATTCTATATTTTTGAGAAGAATAGGTGCATTTGGACATATGTTGATTTGGTGTTTTAAAAAGGCAAATGTAGTTTAGATGACAAGGAAATCAACCTCCAGGAGGGATAAGATTTAAAAAAAAGTATTTTAGAATAAGCTAAAAAGTTTTAGTTTTGTCTATGAAGCACAACAGGATTTACATGTTCGTTGGTAAGAGTTAGAGGAGAAACAAATATTTGAGAAAAAAAAAGTTGTTTATATTGAACTATTTTAGGAATTGTTCATTAACTGCAGCTTGTGTGACAGGTCATTTGATAGGCCGCTATTGAACCACTGTTGGGCTTGTTTTTATGGAGGAAGATATCAGTTGTTCGCTTTAACAGTTGTCTCACACACACACACACACGGCTTTAAAGTACTGACACTTTTCTATGATGTTCAATCTTTGGCAAAGCATTCGCATGATTTGAAAACTTAACTGTTCTTGTGGTCATTGTTAGTAGCTCCTAAGGCCCTCTGAGAGGTGCTTGTGTTTGCTCACAGTGTAAAATAGTTCTGCTTTTCCTGATATTTACTGAACTTGGTTCCTTCTTTAAACTTGTACAAGGTGTGTAGTTAATATGTTCAGGGCTTCTTTTATACCATGGATGTTTATATCACTTATGGCTTTCATGACTTGATTGTGGGCTTAAAAAAATAAATACATTGATATTATAATTATTCTAATTTAAAATTAAACAATTATAAATGGATAGCACAAACAACACTTAAGCTCAGATTTACTAAGGTAATTAGTACATATTAAAATTGTTAGCAAAGGAGTTTTAGAAACACGATCAATGATTGGATGCTCACAAATTAATTACCCAATCACTGACTGTGGGTGTTTTTTTTTTGTTTTGTTTTTTTTGTTTTAGTTTTTGTTGCGCAAGCTCCGAAACTCTGCGCATGCTAATGATTTTAGTGAATCAAGTGTTTTAGATTGTCTGTATGTCAAGGATGCTTGCCAATATGTTTTTATGCACAGTGCCAATCATGGATTAGAGTTTTCATAGTGTGCATCCTAATTTGAAGGAAAGCAAACTGCAGTACCTGACAAGTCTTTCCAAAGTAAATCACAGTATGTTACAAAAGTGCACCTGCTCGTCATGACTTTTATTATGACAACAGTCTGAGAATGTTCCTCGGTTCCTGGTATATGAAACTAATCATTTACCTATGCAGTTATATTTAGATAACATATGAGTGCAATAACGTCCAGTTATTCATGAAAAAAAAAGCTTATTAACAATAATGTGATAATAATCTGCATTTATCAATATTCAACAGTAGGTTACATGATATAGCCCAAAACTCTGGCACTTGCATGGGCAAAATTCTTATTTTCATTTAAGATTGTTTTGATTATTAAACATCTGTTCAATATTGTGATCCTTTCTGAATCACACACTGGCCACACATATGGATGTACTTCAACACATTGACAGAGACGATGGGGTTAAATGTTTTTGGGAAGCGGATTTTGGTTGTACAGAGAATGGTTTCAATTGAAATGATTTGTTTTCATGAATGATAAAAAGGCCTCAGTACACATTTACTACTAAAGTGCATTTACACTTCCCCTGGGGATGATGGGGAAAATCTCTAGGTCCTTTTTTGAAGAAGCAGACGAACTTATCACATTTACGCCATACCCCGCACCTCTCCCTCAACAGATGTTGGAGGAAATCAGTTGTCTTTTGCATTTAATTATTAGTCATTAATTAACTGAACCATAAAGGAGTGTGTTTTTCCATACAGATGTGGCATAAAATAGTGATACAGAAAAAAGTAGTGTAAACTGCTAATGCCACGTTTTTTATTGGTATTATTGTAAGTCCTCATCAATACTGTAGCACTGCAGACAGAACTGGCTTCAAGTAAAGTTGCTTTAGTTCAGTGATTGGGTTTGAAGGTCGTAGTCAACTCATATAAAATGTTTATAAAATCACGATTTGTAGATTTATTTTGGTCCTATAGATTATTCCGATTCTAATATGCACGTGAGAAAAAAATAATTCCTTTACGTTTTTTTAAAGGTAACTTAACTGCCAAATTATTAAAATAGTAGGCCAATCACATGAGCCGTAAAGCGTGGCAGAGTGGCTGGAGAAGAGAACTGTTTTGCAAAATCCCCATTCATAAAGTCGTGCCTTATTCTTTGTACCAGTGGTCTTTCTCCTCTTTAAAGTGCAAAAGGCAAAACTTCTGCGTGGAAAGCAGAGTGACACGTTTGACTCATAATTTCTCCTTTGTTTCACAGCTTGCGCGCTGCATGGTGTCGCATTCAGACCCTAGTGGGAATGAGATCGGTAGAATATAACAGACCTACGAGGTCTAAACCAATGTTTACAGATTTAATCTTTTTGGTCGTATGGCTTATCATTATTCTGTATGACTGTTGGCAATAAAGTGGTGAATGTGTGTTTGCTATTTCCCAGTAACCTCTTAAAGCAGAATACAGTATGAATTTATAAGCCAATGGAATGCAGTGCAATATAACGCCATTTTAAATGAGCAATCGGTCGTTTTTACGAGCAAAAAAAAAACAAAAAAAAAAATGCAAAGAATAATCATAAATGTGATTATTTTAATATATATAAATCTGATAGCGAATCAGATTGCTTTGCCGTCCCTGAATGAACCAGTTCATGCTCCGTAGAGCGGGTCCCCCACATGGAAGCAGCCATATCTAAATTAGATTTAGTACAGAATCTCTGATGGCCACTAGATATCAGTATAATGGCTGTTTCGTAATGTGACAAAGGAACATTGGAAAAATGACTTACTGCTCTTTTAAGTGTTAAACCGTATTCCTGTTCTGTTATAATTTACTGCAGTCTTTATAGTATACTGCATGGCTTGATCCCTGTTAAACTGATCTCATGCTTCCCATATTATTTAATGTTGCCTTGTTATAAACATGTTTTTGTTCTTTGTTTTTTGTAAATATCATGAAATTGGACAGCGTATGGTCCCTGAATGTAGTTTTGAATATCACTGCTTTATTTACACATTACAAGGCTTCACAGCAGCAAGGACCGGCTGCCATGGAAATCCATTACATTAATTCCCCGTTCGCGTCCAGCAGAGGGGGCCAGTTCACTACTGGCCATAGCAAAATTTAAATGAATTGTGGCCAAGTGCGGTATAAATGTTATAATTAATTGTCGCAGTTATTTATATGACACTTTGGTGTTGTTTTCAACTACCCTGAACTATCTGAAGACTTGTCTTTGACTTCTCCATTTAAATACATCGCAAGAGGACACATAAAAACACAACACAAAAAATACAACATAAATAATGCTGCAAGACAACTGAATCGATTGACAATCATCGCCATCCATCATTCCAGCTTGAGGAGGCAACTTCAAACTACTTAAAGTGAAAACCGCTCGCAGAACAAAGGACCATTTATAAATATTACTGGTAGCTCTTGACACCCTAAATCATCAGCCAATAATGCAATTCAACTTCTACACAGATACGATGAGAAGGGTGTTTTCTTATAGGCTGTGCCTTCCTATGCAAAGTGTTATTACATATATTACTAAAATGTTTTTGTGTCTTACCAGTCACGTTCCTAGCCATAGTGACTTTCTTGGAACTTGTACTCTTACATTTTATGTGTAGTCTGCTTTCCACCAAACTCTGGTATACCATCTCTAAAATATTTTGCCTGATGCCAAAGCTTTTTAATTGTCAGACAGGCACACAGTTCACATGCATAGAATAGAAGCTTAAACTGTTCCACTCTCTCCCCTTTGTGGATGTCATTAGCTTCATTCACATTTCTGTGTTGGAGTTGTCTGTTTCTGATACGTTTATCGCCAATTTATTAGCAGTTTCTCCCTCATGCATGTTGTGGCATACACAGGATAGGTAGCATTGTCCTGTGTTCTGCTGTCCCTGTACAGGAACCTGATAAGAGCCATGTCGTCATTGCATTTACGCAGTTTTACCTTGCTAGTATCGGCAGTCATCTGGTTTGTATAGGTAGAGGAGATCAGAGGTGAAAGCAACCTTGAGGAGATCCTGTACTTCTCACGGTCTCCTCTGAATCAGTCTCATTCATTCTAGCTCTCTGAGGACAATCTGAGAAAATCTCTAATCCACTCTACCCTACTCACATTCAGCTCAACCTGTCTGCCGAAAAGGACATCAAACTGCATTGCTGTAAAAGCTGGACCAAAATCAATAAACAACAGCTGTGCAAAAGATTTAGGCTAACTGAAGTGCTTAGCTACTTTTGCCCCTAATATAAGAGAACATGTACCCTCATGTGCGACCTGCACCATGTCCAGCTGGTCTCTAACAGAAGTAAACACCACTGACCATTGACTACTGACCGCTCTCTCCAGGAGTTCAGAACAGTACAAGCATGGAGCAGACATGGGTAGCGCTGGGTCCAACACCTGTAAGCTCATGGCTGCACATTCTATGTGCCCAGCCTGGAGGTCCAGCAGGCTGCATTTCCTGCTCAGCCACTTGGGATACAGGCTCTTAGCTACCTCTCTTACTACCGATGGATCGGCACAGTCACCCAGATCTGCAATGGTCATCCCTTACTTTTCTCCGCACTCTGCCCTTCGTTATATGAAGTCCCTCCCAGGACTGCGTCAGGCTACTGGTCCAAACTGTCAGCCCTGTCCCTGAAAGTGACCTTGGCTTCCACAGTCTTATCTGAATTCCTTCCATTTCTCTCTGAATATCAGCCCAGTCTACGTTCCTGTCTCTTATCATTCAGACACATTTCCAGATCTTTATGGAAGCCACAATTTATTATTATAAAACGCCTTTCGAACAATAACATATCCTCACAGATAAATATTATTATTTTACGTAGCTGCTTTTTCAGACAACACTTTACAAACATATATATATATATATATATATATATATATATATATATATATATATATATATATATATATATCAGCGTACTCTGTCAGAAACCACAGCCCCTTGGGGTAAGGGGAGGAGGTGAAGACCAGCACAGAGCACCAATCATCACTGGACATACAGGCACACAGTTCACATTCATACAGGCCAGTTTAGAATATTCAGTGAAGCTAACCTTCATGTTTTTGGACACTCAGAGAACATGTAGACTCAGACCCAAGACCCTAGCTCCAAGAGGCAAACATGCTAAGCACGTTCCTTCTCCTCAGGCCACTGCTGTCCTGTTTTAACCACAGGCCTTGCCACCTTGACTTCACTGGGTTAAACACGAAATCAGCATCTAAACGAGTTTTCACGCAAATCTATTTCACGTCCTAACATAACTGCGAAATCCTTCCCTCCGTACAAAGTCTGATATATACGTAGACCAGGTAGAACAGAAACAGAATATTCACAAAATGCAGAAACATCAGTTTGCTAAACTTGTTATAAATAGCTTGTTCGCTGTGCAGCTGATCTGGAATCGCGAATAGAAGCTTGACACGTCCCACGGGGAACTGAGGAGTTGGGTCTGGCACACGCCATGAAGAAAGGATTCATGTGGAACATGAGGTTGGGTCCAACATAAATATGACTGTGACTGTCTGAAACGCTCCCTCAGATGAACCGAACGGCCTAGTTCCAAAGCGAGAGGGCTGGTGGTGTGACTGGGAAACACAGCTGAGTCTGGATTTTAAGTGCACTGCTCAGCTACAGCAGAACTCCCTGGCCTGGATTTGGTTTATGAGGTACTAATATGTTCTGTTGAAGCTGCCGGTTTGTGTCCTAAAATGGAAACTTTACGGCGAGGAGGAGGAGGAGGGGAGGAGGGGAGACAATCTTGCTCCTACCCCCTCACGCACATCCTCTGCTCCTCCCACTTTAACATACTTCGCCAACTCTCTGTGGTGAGGACTACTTATGGCCAGGAAAATTATAACATATCCAAGGGCAGTTTTTTCCAGAGCACAGAAAAGCCTTAAAGAGAGACTGAGGTTGAAACTTTCACTAGTTTAGGAATACTATGGCCCAAGAATCTTGTTCCAGGAGATCATCTGTTCCCTCGGCTGTGGAAGTAGAGGACTAGGCTCGGTGTTCGTTAAAAAGTTTCAAATGGGTGTCCTGCTGTAACACCCGATTCCTCTTCTGCGTTTCGATGTTAGTCACAAAACCCGAAGCACCAGACAAGACGCCGGTGTGCTTTGGGAATACCAGTCCAGGGGTGGTATTCGTGCAGAACTGGAGAGCAGCATTAGTGAACTAGGATCTGGTTTTGAGCTGTAGACCAGCCCGAGCTATTTTGTCAGTACATTCTCCAGAGTGCATCAGTCTTCACCACTGGGCTCTGGCTCCATCTGTTCCGGCCTGTGTCTGTTAGAGGAATGTCTGTGTGTGAACATCATCGCCTTGGCAACACAGGCAAATACAGACGGAGAGACAGTGCAAGAAATCTCCGTCATAAATAACAACCCTTCCGGGGATGAAATCTGCGTTCCCACACCTGGCTCCGGGAGCATCAGCGCTCCCTTCTGCATCCGGGAGCCGTCTCCTTCTGCGGTGTGCATGCGACTGCAGTCTCTGGGCCCTCGGGCTCGTCCGCGGGCCTCTGGCTGTGGCTAGAGCTCTGCTTGCTCCTGCTACTGTCCCCGGCACGCCCTGCTGCGGGGGGCTTCCGAGCTTGCAGGCAGCTGCACACCACGGCGAAGAAGGCTCTCCGCATCTCCCTGCTGGCCAGCGTGTAGATGACGGGGTTCAGGGCAGAGTTGAGGGCGGCCAGGGTGATGAACCAATCAGCCCTGTGCAGCACAGCGCAGCGCCCGACTGCGCACGCCACATCCAGGAAGAGGAGCATGAACAGGGGCGTCCAGCAGGCGATGAAGATGCCGACGACGATGACGACGGTGCGCAGCAGGGCCATGGAGTGCTCCGAGCTGCCGTGCTTTGTCACCTTGCGCCCGCTGGACTTGACCAGGGCGTAGATGCGGGCGTACAGTGCCACCACGGCGACCAGCAGGGCCGTGAAGATGCCGACGCAGAACGCCACGTACTTCTTCGAGTAGAGCGGGAGAACGGTGGAGCAGTCGGGCAGGTTGTCCAGGCAGTTCCAGCCGAGGATGGGCAGAGAGCCGAGAGCCACGGCTATCAGCCAGCACATGCCTATGAGCAGGAACACCCTGTAGTTCTTACTGGTGTCGTAGGGCCTCATCTTAATCATGGTGAGATGCCTCTCTATGGCTATCGCCAGCAAACTGAAGATGGAGGCCCCCAGAGCCACAAACATGCTCCCCTCTCTGATAAACCACTCAGCTAGAGACAGGTGCAAAGTCCTCTCGCCCGACATGAGCAGATTGGCTGTGTAAGCCACTCCAGCCAGAAGGTCACACAACGCCAAGTTTCCAATGAAGAAGTACATGCGGTTATGGAATTTGTGGTTTTTCCATATTGCTATTAGGACTATCAGGTTTTCAAGGACAATACAGCTACATATAACCAGGAATACCACCTTTTCGGGATCTAAAGTGCTTCCACCGGTCTCTTGGCGATTGTCCAACTTTCCTGTGTGATTATAATGCTTCACAATGCTCGGGTTTATCATTGCTGCCGTGTCCGCGTTGCTCCAGTAGGTGGCAGTACTGTATTGTGAATCGTCTACTAAAGACGTCACGTCTCTGAGAAGTGAAACTGGACGAGCAGGTGAGAAAAGTCACCGGTAAGTCAGACTCAGTGTCTATCCAGTTTATTCCACGATGTCCGTTAAGATCACGTCAAGGTTGCGACGTTTGACGAAAGGAATTTCCTGGTTAAAAAAATAAACAAGTTTTTAATGTTTATCAGCTATTTAGAACCAAACATTTCTGCATATGCAAATAACACGATAACACTAACTCTTAATCAAAATTATCGATGAAAATCATATTAATCGAATAGTTAAATAGGTTTTTAGCCTCAATTGTGACTGCTGGACAATGTAGTAAAGACTTTGTTCATTTGTGTAATCAATAAATACCAAAACCATAACAAAACCGAAAACATTTTAACATTCGAAAGGTGAATCAACGTCTAGACACATAAAAGTCAACGCAATAAAATAAATGCTCACAAGACAACCAGAAGCATTCAGAACTTTCTAGGTCAGCATAAGAAATATTTGCGCATTAACACTGAGGAGTTCATAACGGAGGCTAATGCTGCGCTTCCTTCCCTTTACCTTCTAAATCCCCATATTCCTCTGTCTTAAGAAGTCGTGCAGCTATTCACGCAGAAGCTGAAGTCTGGTAACGTCATTCTTTGGGTTTCTCTAAGGGAAGGCGAGACGCATGTTTCCAGTGTTCATGCTCAGGCTGTGTAATGTTCCCTTTTGTGTGAACGCTTTGTGTGCAGTTTGCCTGCGGGAGAGACGGTCAGTCCCACCCCTTAAAACACGCTTACGAGCTCTGATAATCATTTATGTGATGGTGTCTCTCCCTCCCTTCAGCACAGATGCTGTACACCAGTTTAAAGAATATTACAGCTACAAAATAAACATGCAATGCAGAATGCACACAGGCAATGCGCTAATAACGTACACTGGACGTTACAGGGAGGGCTACGTATGGAACATGTCCTTCCTTCTTCCAGGGAGTGTCACGAACCGCCGGTCAGGTTCTGCTTAAGGCTAGAGTTTGTCCAAAGCCAGGCAGAGAGAAAGGGGCTATGGGAACATAACTTGAATAACTTCTGTTTTCACATCTGCTTCTTGGCAGTTTCCTGTGCATTGGCAGGATTAGAGAAGTATCTCTGTCTCATTCTGACGGTGGTTGTTACTCCTTGTTATTCGGTAATTATCTTTGAATTTTGATGACCCAATGCATTCCAGTGATCTAACAAACATAAAATAAGCAATGAATGCAGATGAACTTCGAGGCTTAACTTTAGTGATCTTATTGCAGTCTGAGGGATGCTGCATTTGGACCATGGAGCACTTTAATCGCAGGTGTAGTACTGTGTGGTCCCAGCGTATGGTGCTTCTCTGTGGAGGAGCAGGACTTGGCGAGGTGGACGCAGGACGCGTCGGACCACGCCACCAGCACAGCTGGGGATGGGTTTGATCCTTGCATGGATGACCAGGAGGAAGGAAGAGGAGAGGTTGCAACTAGGATACAAAACCTGGGCCGCAGCTCGGCTTCAAATGGCATCCACTTATAGAATTTACGTCTCCCCAAGCCATTGTCTCCATGCAGTGCAGCGGTGTGTTAGCCGGCCTTGTGTTTTCTTTACATGTTGTAGTTAAAACTGGTATCCTGGTGATTTTTTCGTTCTTGGTATACGCTGAGCCACAAAGATTGACTGAGATGGGTGATTGTCATAGTCCCCTCCAGAATTAACCAGAATTATTGGTCTTGGAAACACAGGTAAAAGGTCTCTGGACAATGTTTGTTGTCAGTGAGATCTTACACAGAACACAAGAAAGACATTTTTACACAATGTTCTTCTCAGAAACACGTCTTGCGTCCAGTGATGCCCCAACCAACATTTTCACCCATAATTAGAACTTTGTGCCCTGTACCTTAGCCAACAGCACTGAGTCTTCTCTAGTAACACTGTATAAAGTAGGAGAATAGGATCTAAGGCCTTCTGAGATATCGCCAGAACTTTTAGAGTCCTTGGTACTCTCCTGTTGACTTTTCAGATCAATCTAGAGGTCAGTGACCATTTGTTGTGTGGATTTGTGAGTGTTCTTTGGATCACTGTCCTACTGGGAGGTCCACCCCTAAGCCAGCGTTAGCCTCCGGGGAGAAGCCACCAGACTGTATTTTGACCTACTGTATCCTAATATTTGATGCGATTCAATTCCACAGTGCCAGGACACAAAACACCAGTCCCTCCACCATACAAGATTACGTTCTTTTTATATTTCATATGTGGATCAAAACTGTTTTTGATTTTATCCGACTACGGAGCCTAGTTCCGTCGCTCAAAGCTCCAGTGAAGTTTCCGAACTCCGTCTTACATTTGTGGTTTGGCAGTATCATCGGAATCCTCTCTGGCAAGCATTCCAAATAATTTACTGGCATGGAAGTGGCGTCTAATTGCAGTGTAGTTGCATCTTGCTGATCCCAGGCGAAGCCAATCCCAGGATGCAGTTAACTCCTGAAACTGCCCGGCGCTGACCTTTGGAGAAAGTTTGCCTCTCGAGTCATCCTCTTCATTGTGCATGGGGCCAAAAAAAAAAAAAAAAGACTTCCTTTCCAGGCAGATTCAACATGGCTGCTGATGTTTGATGGGTAATTATTGCCATAATAGCACAGTTATGTTTAGGGTTGAAACTATTTTATGCTAATTTCCTGATACCTAAAAGTCTTTTCTCTTATTTCATTGGCATATTTTCTAATGTCCTCTCAGTTGGTGACTAAGGCTGATGCACTCACCTCATAGTTACACCCCAGTGAACAAATTCCTTAAAGTACTTCATTTGCAGACTGCAAAGTGATTCAACTCTTTGTCACATGTGAGCTGCCCTTTATTGAAAAAAAAAAAGTAGATCATAAAAAATCACTTTCATAAATATTATTACCACTTTTTGGTGGTAAAAATGATGTATTTCTCCTTTAAATAATGACTAGAAGTATTAAATGTGAGTTCAAAATAATTTCTAGGCATGTGAGTGAGATGTATTGTACAGATAAAATGGATAAACTAAAAATAAAAAATAAAAAGTTGTTTTTTTGCACGGTCTCCTCTGGTTTTTTTTGCCTCGTCATTCTGGAGCACACTCTGTTACCAGTGCTGGAGAGAATCAGATAATTGCATGCTAAAACCAAGCAGAACTACAATAATATATCTATCCAAACTTAGTGCTGCCTCCTGGAATAGTAATACAATAAGCACACGTACTCGTCTTGCTGAGGCTTTTCAGATTTTTCCCGGCGTGTGGAAGTGTAATGATTCATCCATTAGGATCTCTGATTATCCAAACCGGTAGATGCCCTAATAGTAACAGTGCGTTGGTTTGTGCAGAATCAAGACAGGCTATGGGAGAAATGTGTGCTGTCTGAGCTGAACACACTCACTTACTCAAAATAGCTCCTGTAGCACATCTGATAGAGTGAATTGTTCACGTTTAGATACATTTATTACCCACTTTACTAGAAACACAAATAAGGTGCACTTTGTAGGTGCACATTTCCAGACTTTTGACTGTTATATGGAGGACGGGACATTTTTAATAACATTTTCATCTTTGTAACGTGGACGTGGACGTCGGCAGTGAGGGCACGTTGCTGGAGTTTTTCCCCACTCTATCCCGCGCAGCAGTCACTGCTGAGATGAGGGTGCTCCTTCATCCGTGCATACGTACCCAACAGTCAAATGGATGACCGACGGAGCGTTGAAGGCCTTGTAGAGGTTCGCTAACACAGGCTGTGCATGGCCACAGGAGGGCTGTAGTGTCTACCTTCTGCAAAGAGAAATTCTTCTTCTTATTTTTTTTTTTTTTTTACAAGAAGCTTAAATACTTCGCCATTTCAGTGCAGCAAAAAATATTTAGTCTTGATAAGCTAAAACTAGCATGGGTGTGAGCCAGTGGCTTTAAGAAAACAAAGTCTGATCATCAAGGCACATGCATTCTTTTTGTTCAGTTTATATTTTTGTATTAGTGTGTGTAAATGTGACAGACATTTGCTTCACATATGCTGACTTCGCTTGTGCCAAAACAAAGATGCTGAATTGTCCTAAATTGTCTCTGCGATACCAACATGCTGGGGAACGTATGCGTATTTTAATCCTGCATTTCTCGTTTATTCCAAGCATTTGGCAGCCGTTCTGACAGGCAGTCAAACGCCATGAGTGCTGCCGCGGCTTGTGCTGCGTCTTGCACGGTGTTGGATTCACTCGCCTTCATACACAGCCCTGTTCGTGCATGACTGGGCATTTATCAGAATTGTGCCTTGGCGTATGTGATGCCCCCCAAGTCCTTACAAGGCTATTCTCATTCATAACCCCGGTGTTTGTTCAACATCACCAACTGTGGCGTAAATGAATTTGAAAGTTCATTTCTCTGTATAAATCCATTTGGCAGCATCATAGCGCATCAAACCAGATAAATGTGCCATTGTCGCAATTCTAATCGTCATGGGAGAGTGAAAACTAACATGATTCCACTGGTGCTAAGAAGGACAATTGCAACGCAATATAACACGTTTTACATTCAAGGTCAGATTAATTTAAGGTAAAGCAGGCAGGTCAAATAAATACAATACCCGGATGTATACAACTGTCAAGCTAAAGATGCGCAAGTTCACACGCATGTGATCAGAAAGGTTTGGAGGTTTGCTGTGAGAGAGTGACAGCCAAATAAAACCAGTAAAATATGCAAATTATTCAGTAGTATTAAGTCTGAAGTACGGCATACACACTCAAATAGATAATCAAAGCAAAACAAAACAAAACAGCTTGAATGTCATAACAAAATGAAAAATTAAACATACGTGTAGTAATCATATTCATTTACATCAACGACGATTTATTTATACGCTCTAAGCTGAAGGGAAAGTACGTCAGTTCACAGGAAGGACAGCATCATGCGGTTCTTAGTAGGATGTGACACGAAGGGTATATATTTATTCACCACACAAACAACGGTGCACCAAAGTTCTACTACAACTGAATGCAATCAGCAGTGAGGACCCTTAAACCTGTCTCCAAAACATGAGCGCGAAGGCGATAACCAGATGCAGAACTTCAGGAAATCAGCAATCGCTTTTTAAATAAAATCACAAATAAAACAAACCCAACCAAAAGAGAAAGACAGAGATAACTAAACTGCTATCTTAGTGGGCTACACACTGATCTTAAAACAAAGGTATCACCAATTAATCACCTGCAACCAATTACCAAAGGAAAGCTGGGATATGTTCATAATACTGTACATATTATATACTGCAGTCAGTGTATTCTGGAGTAGCAAACAAACATTATTTTCACAGAAAAACAAAAGTAGAAGCTCAGACAGGAAATTACAATGACTTCAATTTCTGCTTTCCAATAACAGACAGGCTATGTTTAGAATAACCTATTGCATACTGCATACTGAATACTACATACTGGTCCCCATAGTAGGATGCAGTAGAGTACTCAGTATGTAACAGCTGCAGACCATACTGCAGGTTCACGCAAACTTATCAAAAGGCCTTTTTCTTTTTTGCATATCTATTGTCTCTTAAAAACAGATATTTGATATATTCATATCATGTTCATATTAAAGTCTGATTCATGATATCGTCTTGCTCACAGCCCGTAACCACGATTGATCCTGCTGTATCAGCTGGGTGGATGGACTTTTATTTCAGATTTGTTAACATTTCCTTCAGCAGCATATGTAGTCTGATATATTTTAGCTAGCTCTCTGTCCACTGATTTACTGTAAGTGAGAATGATAGGATTTAAATTGGATTGGAGCAAGAATAAAAATGTGTTTTTTAAAGGGGTAGCTTTTCTATGGCAGGTATAAATTCAGCTCTCTGCATAATCTTATATATACATGTTCTTATATATTTCCTTATTTTATAAGTTTTTAAGGTCTCTTTGAAATGAGGTTATGGATTCAGGACTATTCTTTGTAGCTGAATCAAAAGTCTCTTGGTTAACATCAGTTCTACGTCACGTTTCTTCATTTCAGTGTGCACTTTTTCTCTCTCTGCCTTAGTCATCGCGATGGCCCGTAGCATAAGATCTGAGCATCATTTATTTAGAATCTGTTTTGCGTGACTCCATTCTGCTTGTTCTGAGTGTTGATTCTGGGGCCTGTTTTATACTGCTGATCCCGAGCACACTGATCCCTGACCCACATCCCAAACTCCAATCATTTATCCACTGGGAGAAGAAAACATAAACTTCAGAGGTCTGCATATTCTTCGTGTGATGACACATAACTCCTGGTTTTTGTGAATGCCACACTTAAACCTGCTCAGCTCAACTCAGATCTTATTTGTCACATGCATAAAAATCAGATCTTCAGAGCAGGTACAAATTGCAGTGAATTGAAATTGGGCAACTTATTTTGCTCATATACAGTGCCAGGCCATCCATCCCAAGTTTAAAGTATGGATGGCCAATATCAGTGAGAGATGTGATATTTGGAGACTAGCTAACACCTCATCCAGTCACGGACTGGCTCAGTCACCATGCTCTGACATTGTAATTATACATGTGCTAAATGTGCTAAATGTAGTCAAATCATTCCATCAAGCCTTTAAAGTCTGGCCTTTATTCGCGACCACAATCTGGGGACAGTCCTGTTCTGCAATTCCAATTCAGTTGTTTTTTGTTTTTTTTTTAAACTTTGTTCCTCTTGTTGCCAACCGCTAGCAGACTAAACTAAACTTCCAACACGTGTTGTATACCTCTGAGCTGAGTGTGATCCCTGCAGTAATAATGTTCTGAGACGGTTTTAAAGTGATTTCCCCCATTCTCTGCCTCCCTGATGGAAAGCCAGTCCTCCAGGGACTGGGAGATTGCCACTGGCCTCTCCGGTTCGAACTTTCCGACATCACATGGTTGCTTTTTCCACTTCGTGTATTTATTTCTCCATTCTTTCTTCCATGGACGCTTGGCACAGGATCTGAATTCTCACAGATCTGAATTGCTTCATGCTGTGCTATTCTCAGGTGGACCCGCGTGCTCCGAGCAAGCAGAGGTCACCAGATTAGGACCCATTTAAAGGAGCGTCTTATCAAGATCGTACATTTGCAAGTTATTTTTTTCCTCACCCCGAATGAAGTCAATCAGCCAAGACATAACTGGTGTCCATATTTTGCATCTTTAATTTTGGAAATATGAATTTAACATAAGGGACCAAGTGGGGAAGCTCATAAATAAACCAGTTATTAGACTTAACTTCAGCACAGCCTGTTTTAAAACATAAGAATATCTTAACATTAAAAGATTAAGTAACAATAACAGTCAAAATTGTCAAGTAAGCTGTAAAGACATAAAATATTCCCACAAAGGACAAACTTTCTGGCCTTTTGTCGAAAATAGTAAAACAAATGAAATAATGCATAACAGTATTTTTAATATTGTTTCGATGGTCATGGAGGGGCTTTTGAGCAGAGACAGGTTGGGGGGGGGGGGGGGGGGCACAGTGTTTAATTTGCATGTGGTTGAGTTAGTTTAGTTCTGTCCTTATACCTTTTTATCAGTGTGTTAGTAGTGGTTACCATTATCGTGATGTGTTGTATTTTTGTTCATCCTCCCCTGAGTCTCGTCCTTTTCCTGTTGTTTTGCACTTGTTTGAATAAACACTGCATTCATTTGAATGAAGATTGCGTTATGAGTCTTATTTCACATCAAGACTACACTATCAATGTGAGTAGTTTACTATGTTATAAAACCTTCTCACACCACTTAAAATGAGTAGCCCGTTGAACTTTCTATGTATACAATTGGATTTCCATGAACATGAACATTTCTCTCAGTTCTTTGACACTAAGAAAACATTTCAGCTGCTATGTTATGACACTTTGGGTAGATACTTCAGGAGGCTTATGTACCAAAAGTCCATAAAGACAGCCCAGTAATACTTATTTTCAGTTCATTTTAGGTGTTATAAAGACATTGTCATTAAAATGACAAAGCAATATAATTTTTTAGAGCATGCAATCTTTCAAATCTGACTCTTTCGCGTAAAAAAAAAAGATGTTCGGATATAGCGGGACAGTTTACCAATAAAAAAAGACTTTATTAAGAATAGAATCACTGTACATATCCACTAGCAAACTGCACACTGAAACCATCACACACTTGCCTTACACTCAGCGTACTCTCGATCAGATACCACAGCCCCTGGGGTACAGGGGACAAGGAGGAGTTGAAGACCAGCACGGAGCACCAACCATCACTGGACATGCAGGCACACACACACACACACACACACACAGGTCGCATTCATACAGGCCAATCAAGAATATTCATTCAGCCTAACCATATGGTTTCAGATGTGTGTGAGCCAATGTCCAGCCCTTTACATCCTGCTGATTATGTGATAATGGTAATCAGTGATCATGACTTTTCCAATCTACCCGATCCTCTTCACAAAGGAAACACAAATGGAAATTAGGAACTTGACTCAGCAGTTATGTAACCTTTCATTGAGACTATGGGCAGCAGTTTCTATGAGGCACGCCAAGAGGTTCGTACTTTAATAGGTGGTAATGGCATTTTGGTGATGCTAATAGATAGACGTTAATGGTGACTGCCTAAGTATCAGCATAATCCTAGCAGACCAGGGCAGGTGGATTGCTCCGGTGCAAAACATGCCAACAGCCCATATTGCAATTCCATGGTACATTTTCTTACAGTCCTTTTTACAAGCATGGTGTTCTCCATATTTTCACAGAGACAGTGAACACAATCAAAAATAAAAATGTGTAATTAATTAAAACTGCTAACGGTAAGCGTGAACATGAGTGTAGTGAGGTTATCACTACCAAAAAGGATCTAGTGTGGAATCTAAAATTACATGTTTCTCAAAAACATAGCGTAGGTGATTAGAGTGATCACACGCAGTGACAAGCATGCCCACTTAAAACAGGTGGACATCCATCGGTGAGACAAATAGATAAGAAGGTAGTAGACAGGAAACTACACCCCATTGATCATTAACAGTACTAGTGGATAGAGTGACCACCTTCAAATAACTTGGTGTGCACATCACCAAAGATCTCTCCTGGTCCCTCCACACACGTAATACAACACAAGAAAGCAAAGCAACAGTGTAAGCATGTCAGACACATCAATAAGATCACAGTGCTCTCCCATATCCTAAGGACATTCTGTACCTGTGCAGTTGAGAGTTTCCTGATAGGTAACATCAGTACCTGGAATGGGAACAGTTCCATCCAAGACTGCTTCCCCTGCCATTCCCATAAATACTTGAAAAAGCAAACTCCATGTGTATTTTTCTAAGAGCTTGCACCTGCCTCCACTGACTTGCATATAGATCTTTATTAAGTCACTATGGGGAGATGGCACAGTTTTCTGGGATGAGATTGGCTCCTGAACGAGCCTTGGTGGTCATGGCTTTTTAGGAATACTGACTCAAGATTGTGCCTGGTGATGCCTACCGGTTGCCTGCAATTGTCATGCTTGAGCTGCACAGGTGGTTAAAGACACAGGTACATGCATTCCCAGGCAGATGTTGCTGGATTTTTTTTTTATTGTTGCTGGATACATACTCAATTTTCAGTTATTTGCAGTTGGGAACACTGATCAGTGGATATCTTCACTTTTCAGGAGTGGCGCATTTCATGATTTGCTGCACTTGGTTACGTACATTCACTTATTGTGAATATAATCGAAGGTGACTCTATTGACTGAGTAGAGTGTCACACTGTCAAACTCAGTGTCTGTTTAATTAAAAATTGTATCTGCTGTTTCTACTCCTAAAACCGAGGAGCTGTGCTCTCAGCATGTGCTGCAAGCTTTGAGTTACCAAATACAAAGCCAGCTTTCGATGGTGAGTCGATGGTACAGGCATAGATGTTTTGGCATCTATCGATGTGTCACAAAAGACATGCATCTCTTTCCTGTGAGCCTGGATAAAGGACATGGTGGTATCCCACCAAGGAATTGTGACTTGTTCAAGTTCTATAAGCGAGCCTCTCCACAACGTCTGTTTTTTCCATTTTTCCTAGAGGAGAGGGGCATCCCAGTCAAAGGATTACACAGTGACCTCTCGAAGCAAAATTCCCTTGCTTGCTCACAGGAGCTGCGGAACCCTATGGGTTGAATAGATTACCTGTTGTAGATAAGACCCCACATCTTGTATTTGGTTTTTCAGCTAATTACAACTGAAATGCAAATATTAAGACTGCCAAGATGGACATTGTTAAGTGACACTACGGAACCTGCTGCTCAATATGCCATATTCAAATTATGTTGGATTACGATTGCAATATGAGGGACAGCATGACACACCCTGGACCAGATATGTGTCTCTGAAGTCCATGAATCTACAGTTTGTTACTGTGAGTGGGTACTAAAAAACAGCAGCAGTTGTCAGTTCTCCTGATTCCTTACTCTGGTTCAGCTCAAATCAGAAAACACATCTCTGTCCATGTCACCTTCAAGAACTAAAAAAAAAGATAATCTGTACAGTAACACCACACCACCTTCTCCCACAAACAATGCTTTCCTACAAAGGCATTGTCCTTGGGTGAAAGACATTTGTAATTGATTTTCCATGATTTCAGCGTAGAACAATAAATGGTGCAAAATGATATGTAGTCTCTGTTGCCTCAGGAAATACGCTGCCAACCTCAAATTCATCTCAACAGGAGCCGCTCTTCCGCACCACCTCTGTCCGTGAACAAGAGGGCTAACGAGCTCTCGTGAGCGTGCTTTAAGGTGTTTGGCGTGGTTGTATAAGACTACAAAGAGCATTGTGAGTGGAGTTTCCTAAATGGACATGTTCAAGGAGAATTCCCCTCCCGTAGTGTCAGACTGGTCTCAGCAGGCCCGTTGGTCTGTGAGAGGCATTGTCGTCTGGTTTCCTCACAGGATACACTCCTAGGGAACATTTTGCCCTGTAACGCGCACTCTTTGTTATAAGCACCCGGGCAACTGGACTGATGACAAGACAACTTTTAAAGACCCAGGAATGGTATTGTAAAATATAAAAAATGTTTGCATGATACTGCAGTGTTATATTAAACAAACATTAAACTTGAACAAGAATATGATTGAGCACAGCTCAGAAACCAAAGATGTTGTTCATTCCAGTGAGTGTGCGTGTTTGATGGCCCACCAACACAGTCCTGCATCCTGAAAATAAAAGCACACGCAGGGAGAATCATAGCCATTCAACCGTATGAACCTACAGAGGAGACGTAAGCAAACAATCTCAACTCTCCAGCAGCAGTTAACCCATGTTCATGGGTGCTGACCATTCAGACAAAACGGTTAGAGACCATTCAGACAAAACGGTAACTCCATTGAGGGTGTCACTGGAAAAAAAAAAGACACCATATCTTGATATTTATAGGTCCCTACAACAAACTATACATTGCCACCACATCATGCTATATTTAGAAATATAAACTCAAATCAAATTCATATACAAGTGCAGATAGTTCTGAGAAAGAACTGCGCTTCCTTTGAGTTTGGCAGTAATATAATGCTTACTGGATCTGGAATGATTTCAGTTATCCACTAAATTACAGTATCAGTTAGAATTATAGCATGCAGGAGTAGTTCAAGTTACTGTTGGACAGAAGCCCAGAGAGACGTAAATATGTTTAAATCAACACAGTTTCATTAAGTTTTTTAGTGAAGTCCAAAAACTTGGGTTTAAATACCACCACCTATTATTTAAAGTTATAGACTCTCATTCTTATTCGCAACACGTCCCTTCATATCACAAGGCCTGCAAAAACCTCGCTTATTCGCAGCTGTTAAGACTTCATCGCATATGCAATGAGAATGAGCAGCTGTTCCAGAAAAGCACAGAAATGGGTGAATGTTTTCAGAGATGTGGAAGTCACAGATGGGGATGAGGAAGTCACAGATGATGCCTTTATTTACCTGTTCAAAGTATAAACGCACTGACCTATAAACCATCTACTGTTTAGACTGCAAGAATTCATTCGGTGCCCTCTTATCCTACAAATAAAACAGTGGATATTATTCTAGTATAATATTCCATGATAATATTATACTTACGCACTTCCGAATCGTCCAGGTTGATGCATCCCTTTTGATGGGTCCTCTTACATAAAATCTCTTACATGCAAGAAAAACACACGCCAATGTGGTACATTAAAGATACTGTACTGTACTGTAGCCTGCAACCGCCCTAGATGTATTTATTAACACTGCCACTTAAATATCTAGCATGAGAGGATCAGAGTCTTCAACACACTTTTCTCCACATTTACTACTGCAGGAGTTGTTTACTGTATTACTGTAAGAGATGTCATCAGCTTCACACTGGAGAAACCAAGAGAAGTCTTGTTGATTTCTTTGGGGACCACCTTCAGACCTTCAGAATTAAGCGTGTGTCATATGCAGCGGAAAGGCATTTTAATGCTAATGGACGCTACATTAATGACATATGTATTTTGTAGTATTATTTAAAGGGACAAACTGCATGACGTGTGCCCAGGCATAGAGCTTCTGTGGCGAATGACACAGACGTTTGCTGTTTACAAACATGTTTTTATGATTTTATATGAAGTAATATGTATGATGACTAGAGGAATGTTCCTTCAGTAAGAACATACAAAACGGAATAACGGCTGTTGTGCATAGTGATTCTGAATGCTAAAAGTAGGCCAGTTCTATAAATGTACTGGTTTATACACTTTACAAGGGGTTACTGGGTCTCTAGAGGGTGACACCTATGCACAGTACATTCACTTTAAAAGCCTACTAGACATGTGCAGGTTAGATTAACAAACCTCTACTGGAGGCTTGACAGGACAGAAAGGTGTGAGTGACAGTGGGGGGCGTGGCTGAGCCGTCTGGGTGGGGAAGAGAAGCAGTGGGTAATTAAAATAATTCACACCTGCCACTTGTTGAAGCCTATTTAAACCAGTAGGCTGCCTGAGGCAGAGAGAGAGAGAGAGAGAGAGAGAGAGAGAGAGAGAGAGAGAGAGAGAGAGAGAGAGAGAGAGAGAGAGAGAGAGAGAGAGAGAGAGAGAGAGAGAGAGAAAATACAGTTACTGTGTTTGAAATTGCTTACTAATTGGGCCAAATCAGTATGCAAATATTAAGTAAATCATTTTTTTAATACTTGGATATTAGTCTAATTTGTACCAGCTGAAGGATATAAGGACATAGAATGACTGTAACTGTGCATGGCAACAGATCGAATAGTTGTACCTAATAAAGTGTGAGGAGAGTATAGGGCAGTGCGACAGGGAGGAGTGTTTCCTCATAGCAGTAGGGGGAATGTCCTCTCTGGGACACCGTAGGGCTGTGTTTGAAACAGCCTAATGCATACTACTTGCATACTGTTTGTGCACCAAATCAGTATGCCATATACAGTACTTGAAAAAAATCTATTTTATTCCAGTACGTGAAAGATTCCCGGATGATATAGTACTCCGGCCAAACATTCCGGTACGCGGCTAGAGCTACATCCCGTCATGCAGCTGTGGTGGAAAATCGTTCACATACGTTTGCGTGACCCTGTAGTACACTTTGCGGTTGAATCCAGTATACTAAGTGCAGTATTCAGTGATTTATTTTAAAATATCCTGTCTAGCTGCTTTCAAAATGAAAACCACTGTGAGTTGTTTCCTCTCTGACTTTCTACTTTTGTTTGTTCTGTGTGTATAAAATAAAAAAGTCTGTGCTACTCTGGTACCTGCTCCCTCCAGGCCAAGGGCCATCCTCACCGTGACTATGTTTCACACTCACGTTCAGCCGGTATTGCAACAATCATTTCAGTCCCCGTCAAAGATTTTCATATAAAAAAATATGAGTTATGTATGTAAAGAATGTGCATTATTATTGGAAATATCATTGCTAAATTACAAATAACCCCAGGGATTTAAAAAAATAAAATCATGTGTAAATGTGTACGAACTTCCAGACAACTGCTGGAGCAAGTGAGAAAAAAAGTCTTTCTTCCCAGAGAAGGAAAGTGGAAGAGAACTTCCCTCCTGTGGCTGGAGTCTGGTAGCCCGGCTGTGGAGGCCCAGCCCAACTGTGTGGTCTCTCGCAGGGCGGAGGCTGCTCAGACCCCACACGTACACTGAGGGCTTCCAGGAACTCTGCTTTCAGCAGTGTGGCAGCACACTGTTGGCTGAGCTATACGGGAAGCCTGCTGAAATAAAGTTGGAGAACTAGGAACAGTCTAATCACTCTCTAGGGTCAGACACCCAGGTGAAAGAGATGTGGAGATATGTGTGTGTCTACTCCAGTTATATATGTTTAAGAGATATGTGGAGATATGTGTGTATCTACTCAAGTTAAATATGTTTAAGAGATGTGGAGATATGTGTGTGTCTACTCGAGTTATTTAAGAGATATGTGGAGATATGTGTGTCTACTCGAGTTAAATATGTTTCAGAGAAATGTAGAGGTATGTGTGTCTACTCGAGTTAAATATGTTTAAGAAATATGTGGAGATGTGTGTGTCTACTCAAGTTAAAATATGTTTAAGAGATAGGTGTGTCTACTTGAGTTAAATGTTTAAGAGATATGTGTGTCTACTTGAGTTAAATGTTTAAGAGATATGTGTCTACTTGAGTTAAATGTTTAAGAGATATGTGGAGAAACATGTTATATATTGAGTTATATATGTTTGAGTTATGTGCAGATATGTGTCTACTCGAGTTAAACGTTTAAGAGATATGTGGAGATATGTGTGTCTACTTGAGTTAAATATTTTTAAGAGATATGTGGAGATATGTGTGTCTACTCGTGTTAAATATTTAAGAAAGTGTTAGCTCAGTGGTTAAGTTGCTTAACTTGTAATCAGAAAGTTGCTGGTTCAAGCCCTACTGCTGTTGGAGCCCCTGATCATGGCCCTTAACCTTCAATTGCTCAAGTTGTACTCAGTCATAATTGTAAGTTGCTTTGGATAAAAGTGTTGGCTAAATGCTGTGAGATGTGTGTGTCTACTTGAGTTAAATATGTTTGAGAGATATGTATGTCTACTTGAGTTAAATATGTTTATGACCAAAAGGCAAACATCAGAGGGGTCATATTGCTTTTTAAAATTTATGAATTTAATTCATACTAAAATCATTTTAAAAACAGATTCTTAATGTCAACTTGTGTTGGTACAGCACACTATAGTAATTTAAAGCCAGGAAAAATATGTGCACACTCACATTGACGTTAACTGAGTAAAATACAATAGATATACAATAGCTATAAAATCATGTGCAGTTAAGGCAGGTCATGACAAAATCACAGACATGAGACAGGCATGGCTCTGTGTGTGTGTGTGTGTGTGTGTGTGTGTGTGTGTGTGTGTGTGTGTGTGTGTGTTTGTGTGTTGTGCACGTGTGCGTGTGTGTGTGTGTTTGAATGCTCGTGTCTGTGCTCGTGCATGTGTGTGTGTGTGTGTGTGTGTGTGTGTGTGTGTTTGAGAGTGAGAGAGAGTGTGTCTGTGTGTGTGCGTGTAGGGGGGTGTTTCAATGTGTGTGTGTGTGTGTGTGTGTGTGTGTGTGTGTCTTAGGCTACTTTTCTCAGCAGATGAGCTACATACTGCATGGTATGTGTTCCATTTCATGGGTAAACACTGCAGAGTTCTTTCCCCTGAACCACATTTAATTATATTGTCTTCATCTGAAGCAGTGGGTGCTTAAAAAAGCTTTTTAAAGTGGAGCTGAGTTGAAAGTTGCTGAGATGGCAGAGACTAGTTGAATCTGCAAGACTTTATAGAGCGAAAATTTTCTAAATATTTTGTCTGTCTGAAACAAGACTAGATACAAATTAGCTGTTACACCATACTGTGATTAATATGTTTATAAATCTTTATATGACTATCTGATCTAGCATTTCCCCCCACATCGTAATTATATTTGTTTGTCATTCCTTTTATAATAATTTATTTAATCGGCAGAAAATCACCAGACAGAAATTTTCGTTATTTGTCTCAAGCATCCTGTAACTAAGATTTCTTCTCGTCAATAAATAACTGACTTGTAGAGTTATTTCCTCCTACGGCCGGTAAACATGTCGGTGGGGATTTGGCGCCCCCTGATGGTCTGTTTCGCTGGCAGGGGCATTTTATCGCCGTGTATGGAAAGTTAACGAGTGGACGCCAACAAGCCAAGTTAATACTACTCTGTACTTCTACTTATAGATCTAAAATGGACAATTCTCCTGTTCTGGACTTGTCACCTGTTATTGAGTCTTATGCAGATTCCGTTTCGCTCACCAGATGTTGAGCTTTGGCCGTGCGCTTCGTAAATCCGGGGCCGGCGCCGGGGAAACGAGTTTGCAGAGCTGTGAACGCCGGTGTGTGTTAGTGGAGTGTTCCGTGAAGGTGGTTTTCTACACACAAGTTTCTGTAATGTCAATGCCGAGCACGCATGTGCTGTGCTTGACTGTGTAATTGGTTACCAGTGGTGTCACACTGCACACAAGGTCATTCTAGCATTTTGTCGCGATTGATAGTTTATAATTATGAGGAACACATGCACTCTCAGCGCATTTGATTAAAAACGTTTTACGAAACACCTTGTAGATGTTATAACCCATCTGTCGTTTTATAGCTGGTGGGAAATATTAGTGTGGATGGCGCAGACCAGTTTTCAACCCAGCAGTGGCACTGAAACGTGTAGAAACGGCAGCAGCCCACCCATAGCAGTGCAAACACCCACTATCGTGCCCCTACCACTTCAGTGGTACCGCTGGGTTGAAAATGGGTAGCCACTCTAATAATATCCGGTCAGCAGTGCTCCTGTGGTCAGAAGTTCACCAGTGATGAATGGGGTAGAAGGAGGCTGACAAACTGCACGTCCACAGATGGGCCTCAGTGTGTAACTGTGCACCTATAGTGCTGGTTTCCCAGACAGGGATTACGCCTGATTACGCCTGCGGAGCCAATGGTGAAACGCCACTGGAAGTTCGTTAGGCTAGATAGGCTTCATCTGTGCATGGGAAACTGGCCTTTAAAAATCACCTGTGAAAGGTGTCCTTTATGAAGCAAAGTCCGGGGTATAGGTGCGAGGCAGATGTTTTTAACCATCGTGGTGAGGGTTTAAACTATGACACGTGACATGCGTGTGAACAATGCAGATACAGTCGCGTATTCACACGATTGGCTTGTTCTGCACGCTTTTAATAGAACTGAAGCGCCGAATCGCAGGATGCGCTTCATGTTTCGTACACTAGAGGGCAGCAGCCCAGCGCTTCTGGAGTAGCGCTAGAGCGGCGCGAACGCTGCGTTTTTGCCACCTTCAGTGCCGTCACTATCTTTTTCAGTCCTAGAAATCTCATTGCTTGCTTAATGGTGATTTCAGCCTTAAAAAAAAAAATCACATTTAAAAAATAAAACAAGAAGAATGACTTAAAGAAGGACTGCTGTACAATATATTAATCATTTGAAGGCTCATCAGGTATGCTGTATGATATAGAAAACGCCATTGACAGCCACCTGAGGTAATGTGTGCAGTGCAATGTTCAAAATGTTATATTTGATGTAATTCAGCGCATTTATGATTAGATGGGGAATACCAGTAATAGAATAACGACCAGTTCGATCTGGCTCTCCCCAGAATTAAATCTTAAAAAGAAAATAAATTAGTACATAAATTAAGTTTTGAAAATCTTTTTGTTTTCCTCTCTCTGACATGAAACTATGAATTTCCCCTCGGTCACTAATGGGTTATCCAGCGCGTGGTGTAGAACTGACAAGCTCGTGACGCCTACGAAGGCAGGGGCTGCTGACACGAGCGCGTTTCTGGTCTGATGCACGATTGATGCAAACAGCCGAAAGAGTTCAATCAGCGTCGTTCATCATTCATTCATCGTTTTCTTTACGCCTATTAGACACGTTTCATTAACGGTTTGACAATAATATGCGTGTGAAATATAATAATTCTATTGTTCCTTGGGGTAGTTTAACACACAACGATTCCTCACGTGCCTATTGCAACCAAATGTCAAAGCAACAAGAGACCATTAACTGTTTGCAAAAAAGCTCTTTTATTTCTTATTCCACATCTTGAATTAAATAATTCACCAATTTGGTCCAGTTTTACCAGGGATGAAATTTTAATCTACAAACAAAAACACACATTTATTAAAAGCAACTCTGATGGAGATTATGGAGGACCAGTAAAGTGCATGTCTCAAAAACATTTTTTTTTTCTGACTGCTTTTACTTTGCAAATAATGTTTGTTTTTGTTTATCTAATAAACAAATAGTGCAAGTATATTTTCAGCAATAGTCACCAAATGGCAATGCATATGTAGCAACACTTCACCACCACCGCTGATCAGTTCAATGTAATATTTTTTATTTTTGTACATTTATTTTTGTTTTTTTTTTTGCATCTTCACATTAAAATAATTTCTGAATTAACTGGTGTATTATAAAATGCAGAGAACTGTTTTATATGCTGATTAACGGTCTAATTTTTTTTAATTAACAGTAAAATGAAATGTTTAACATGTTATGCTTATGGAGTTGGCTGCATTCAGAACTGTCTCTGTGTATTTGGCTGTGCTTTCAGAGAGGAAGTCTCATAGTCAGAGCAAATGGAAGTCTTTTTCTTTTTTTCTTTTCAGAGGTGACTGTTGAATTGTTTCCAGTCTGAAGGGGCTTAAATGAGCTAAACAACCTTAACAGCACATAGTCATACGTCCTCTTGTTTAAAAAAGCCCAGTCTCTTCTACAGACAAACATTGACACAAACATTTTAGTGTTTTTATAAAAACATCTTAGCAAAATATAGCCAAGGCCTATTTAAATATGCATAAATAGCAAGAAAATATTTTCTCCATTTCAGATTGAACAACGATGACTTACAATATCCATTCAGATAAAAAGAGGAGAAGAGATATCAAAACACAGCCCCTTGTTCTCATTTCTGTACAGCACAAGCACCTGCAAGACACTTTCGACCGGCAAATTATATCTTAAAAAAGACGAGAAGGCTTCAATCAAGCAATTTAAGATAATGAACATGATTTAAAAATGTGATTTCAAAAAGATTTTCAAGTTTCTTCTCAAACGATACATCTTTGGATGCTCATTGCAATGTTCAAAAAGTCTAAATACTTTACAACAGCAACTTCACCATAAGATTATGTAAAATGTTATATATAAAATATTTACAATAGTGCAGACAAAGAGTTGGCTGCTAACCAAGGGTAAACTAGAGCTATTGAGAGATATCACGTCCAGGAATAAACTTGTGTAATGGGTGTGAAACATATTTTAATTTTCAAATGTGGAAAAAAAAAAAAAAAAACCCTTTTTTTTCCATTTTAAAAAAGGAAAAATTCGATCTTTTCACATAATTATTATAATATTTGCAAACATTTTCTTTCATTCAAAAATCATTCATTTAATTTTTTAAATCTCTGGGATGTTTTTGTGAGTATTTTGACAATGTATATTAAAAGCCTTTACTTTTTGCATAGTGGAGTAGTACACAGAGTAGGTTTAATTGTAGATGGAACAGAATAAAATAGTTTGTCAGATAGCGTGATGTCAGCATCTCTGCCTGCAGCTTATTTCCCACAGAGCTTGTGGAAGGTGCATTTCTTTGCTTAGATACCTGACTTATCTGTGGACATCTGGAATGGAATCAAAGGATTGCACATAACAGTCTGTGGGCAGATTGGTGTCCCACATTAATTTACCCTTGCTAGCAAACACAGAAGCATAAAACAACCATAAGAATCATAAATACAAATACAAATACACATCCAAGATATTAACTCTTTTTTTTTTTATCTGTTTAAAATCCCTGTCATCACATTAGGAAGCTGACAATTAAAAATCAAAAGATATCTATTAAAATCAGTAATTGTGGATATAATTGGCAGAGTCTGTTTAAGAAAATCTCACAAGAATTTTCTCCCAGAATCATTGCAGGTGAATCTCTGGATTTGAAACTGCATTATTCTCAGTCTCAGAAAACCAAACTGGGTGTTACAAGAGTTTGTGCATGCCAGAACATTCTGTGGGCTTAGTTAGCTGCCTCTGGGATTGGCTGAGTGCGTTCCAGCCTCACAGTCCAGGGGTCAGCGGTTGCAGGGTAGAAAGGAGGGTGCGGTAGAATGTCCTCCCTCGCCAGTGCGAATGCAAACACCCCCCTCTTCCTCTCTGCCTCCTCCGAGATGAGCTTCCTGTCTGTCAGACCCTCCCTGCTACTCCTGTCCAAGTCCTCCAGCCCTCTCCTGGCCGGGGGGCGCCCCTCCGCCAGATGCCCTGGCACAGGCTCTCGGTGGGCGGGCAGCCGCAGGGTCCTGTCCCCCTGGAGCGGGTGGGGCTCCGGAGGGTAAAGGAAGCTGGAGGCGCGCCATGCGGCGGGCTTGCGACCCCGTCGCGGGCGAGAGACGCGGCAGCTTTGCCGCTTGATGTGCCGGTGTAAATGGTCGGAGCGGGTGAAGCTCTTGTAGCAGTGCTCGCACTGGTAGGGGCGCACGCCTGTGTGGATACGCAGGTGGTTCTTCAGGTCATAGTTGTGCACAAATTTGGAGTTGCAGTGTAGGCAAATGTAAGGCCGCTCGCCTGTGTGCTTCCGCATGTGAATCTTCAGCTTGTCTTGCCTGAAAGAGAGAGGGAGAGAGAGAGAGAGAGAGAGAGAGAGAGAGAGAGAGAGAGGGAGGGAGAGAGAGAGAGCGAGAGAGAGAGAGAGGGAGAGAGAAAGAGAGAGAGGGAGAGAGAGAGAGAGAGAGAGAGAGAGAGAGAGAGAGAGAGAGTAAACAGGAGGGTTTGAGGTTATCCTTTGACAGTTATGAAAGCTTTCATGCCTGAAAAAATCCCTTTGAAACCTCAAGACAAATGGCGCTGAAAGAAACTACCCACCCACCCACATACTCACACACACACACACACACACACACACACACACACACACATACTCACACACACACACACACACACACACATGTGCAGTGTTCATATGCTTAACAAGCAGGCAAGTGTTGGTTGCTTATGAGCGGAGAGCATGATGGTGACTATGGGTGTTGAGGGTGTCTGTGTGTGGGGTGTTGAGGGTGTCTGTGTGTGGGGTGTTCAGGGTGTCTGTGTGGGGTGATGAGAGTGTCCATGTCGGGGGTTATGAGGGTGTCCGTGGGGAGTTTTACGACGTATCACATATTTCATGTGGTATTCCATATTCAGGCGCTATACTCATTTCATTCTTTCTCTGATCTGCTGTCATACTACGATACAGTGTGCATCAGTCAAGGAGCGAAATGTAGGTTGTGCATCCTTACATGTGATTACAGTATGGAAACCACTGTGAAACTCTGAGGGAGGCTGACCACAAAATGGCCCAGAAGTCTGTTTGGCGACTGCGTGTGCGCGTGCGTGCGCGTGCGTGCGTGCGTGGGGTGCAGTTTGACAGGCACGTCTGCTCTCAACACCTTCTCCCTATGAGACCGACATGTTTCACTCTGCTCTGCTCATCAACCTTCCTGTTATTCAGCCTGCTCACTCTCCACGAGCTTTATGACTACATGCCCTTCAAAATGCTTTTGATAAACTTTCGTATATAACTCACTTGAGCCATTTTTTGCCACGCAGTCTCTTTAAAAAAAACAAAACAAAAACCTTTGACATGCAAACTGAGCATATATCTCGACTTTGACAGGTATTACTTTTACTGATAGTACTGTTTTCATTTTCCTCTTTGGCACGGCTGAGCAGTGAAGGAAATTTGCCCAAACCTGCACCCAGATGTTCCTCAAAAGTGTAAATGGTAACTAAACTCTTCGGTTGCGATGT
>NC_137504.1:3197500-3200000 GCF_041902795.1 Electrophorus electricus
TTCCCAAGGGAAGAGTTCACTTAGCCGCAACCTCAGCCCTGGCAGTTGTGCTGTTTTGTCGATGGTGAGATTTTAAGAAGCTTGGGTTTCACGTTTGTGTAAATACACAGAGATCCCACTAAATGCTCACAGGGCAGCCAAACAGGGAGACTACTGTCACACACAGCGAGACGCACACAACACACACACCCCGAAACATGCTGGAATGTACAGTCAGTTGTCATAGAAACCTCAGCAGGTAACTCTTCATTAGTTGGTGGACCCTCTGCACTTGGAAAGCTTCTTATATTAGGCACAAGATCTCGCCATTCACATCTCTCTATGGAGAGTGAAGAGGCATGGATTGATACAGCTTGTGTTTTGTATGGATTCATTGTATTCTGTTTGGATTCGTGGATTAACCCTTTTAAGATCAAAAAGAAAAAAATGTTAATGTTGCAATTAGTAAGACTCAAATTACAAATTCGCTGTTGTATAAATAAATATTGCTCAACTAAAACTGATAACTAATTCTCCAAAACTGTTTTAAGTACATCTTAACCAGTGATACTGTGTAGCTCACTTTCTCTCTCTTGCTATCTGTCTCTCTCTCTCTCTCTCTCTCTCTCTCTGTGTGTGTGTGTGTGTGTGTGTGTGTGTGTGTGTGTGTGTGTGTGTGTGTGTGTGTGTGTGTGCGTGCGTGCGTAGTCTGTTCTCACTCAGGAGGTCCAGGCTGAGTAAGCGTTGGACTCTACAGTACCTGTTTGTGATCACACTCAGTTCCTGTGATAACACACACACACACACACACACACACACACACACACACACACTACACTGAAAGAGAGAGAGAGATTTCCTGTCCTTGTGACTTCTTCACTCATATGTTCTTTTAGAAAAAGAAATTATAGAGTGTATAACCAGTGAATATGGAGTGTATAACCAGTGAATATGGAGTACATCCAGTGAATATGGAGTGTATAACCAGTGAATATGGAGTACATCCAGTGAATATGTAGTGTATATCCAGTGAATATGTAGTGTATAACCAGTGAATATGGAGTGTATCCAGTGAATATGGAGTGCATCCAGTGAATATGGAGTGCATCCAGTGAATATGGAGTACATCCAGTGAATATGTAGTGTATAAACAGTGAATATGGAGTGCATCCAGTGAATATGGAGTGTATAACCAGTGAATATGGAGTGCATCCAGTGAATATGTAGTGTATAACCAGTGAATATGGAGTGTATAACCAGTGAATATGAAGTGTAGCAGTGCTGACTGTGAGTGGGGTCATCAGACACTGGGGGATAAGAAGGGTGGGAAAGTGAGTGTCATCTGTGCCCCAAGCAGACAAACCCACCCACCACTCCCAGGGCTAGCAGGGTGGGAAAAACATGTCCAAGGACAAAGCAAATGTACACACACACACACACACACACACACACACACACACACACACACACACACACACACACACACACACACACACACACACACATACACACACACACACAGCCAACTTGTCAGCCTGTCTTATGAATGCATGTAATATGTGTACTGCACTAACACTTATGCAGTCTGCTGGTTGAAATGTCATTTACTTCTTCATTTTCTTACACTGTGTCCTATTTGATTTGCTCTAAAGACAAGTGTGTGCAAACACACACACACACGCGCACACACACACACACACACACACACACACACAGTTATGTATTACTATAACGAGTGCCGATGGGCGTGGGGCAGGACGCACAGTCTCCCTCGATAGTGAAAGACGTTTATTAACACAGAACACATACTATGACGGTGGCACTCACGTACAACATTAATGATGGACATGGCTATACATTTAACACAGGCTACAGCAACATTTAACAGTGGCTACACAAACGTTTAACATACAGCAAACATCTACATAAACAATGACCAACAAGGGAGCACACACTGACAGGGGTTTAAATACAGACTAAACACTTAACACTAAACCCCTTGCAGGTGTGTGCTATCCCAAGGGGGCGTGGTTACAAATTGGACAACCGTAGACAACCGCAAGTCCCTCTGCACGCGGCGGGCCGTAACACGTGACTCATGGGGGGAGGAGTGGTCCGGGACAATTATTATAGTTTGGATACCTTGGAGAATAATCCAGCGCTACACAATATTTTGACTCATGAGGTGTTTTTGTAACATGACCAACTAAGATGATTTACTGTATGTTTGACAATACAATAGCAATAAAATTGTAAATGTACACACACGCACACACACACACACACACACACACACACGCGCGCGCGCGCGCACGCACACACACACACACACACACACACACAGACACACACACACACACAGACTTATTTTCTAAAATATCCAGCCATAAGGTAATTTAAGAATGTCTCTCTAATGTGTGGATTAAGGAGGGAAAGACCACATTAAGTCCTGTTTTTCAGAATATAATTGAGCCTTGTCATTAATTGTGTTGAATGCATGACTGTGTCTTGACTGTGTGTG
>NC_137504.1:3212500-3215000 GCF_041902795.1 Electrophorus electricus
ACCGTGAGTAGTACTAACTTTCTAACATTGCATATGGTGTAAAACCTTTTGATTCTTTGCCAGTGCAAATCACTTTTTTTATGTCTGAATTTGCATTTCTGAGTCTGCATTTCAGTGTTGTCTAGTGCAGTTTATCTCAAACCCCCAGCTCTGCAGGGTATGCCATGCTACGTTCCCTGCTCCAACGCGCGTGATTTAACCCGCCAGGACTGAACGGGCTGTGTTTGAGCGAGGAAGCCACTAAACCGCGTGGTGCACGGGACACTTCAGGACCCGGGCGGGGAATCGGCAGCCCAGCGCGATGTAGCACTATATCCGGAACATAATCACCCCTGGTGGCTGCCAGGGGCCCGTGGCGGGGGGGGGGGGGACAGAAAGAGCAGCTACTGCTCCCCGAGCGACCGTGGCCCAGAGCTCCGAGCAGCCGGCCGGCGGCAACGCTGACGCTGGCGGGGGCCTTAAATAGCCGCCGCACACTCCGACCGGAGCACGCCGGGGCGTGGCGGGTCGGAACCTCTCGGGCGCGGCCGCTGCGGGCCCGTGCCAAAACCTCTCGTCTGCACAGACGGCCAGAACACCGGACGGTTTATTCTTTCATCACTGGGCCAATGTGAATAAGGCCTTTTTTTCTCTCTTTTTTTTTTTGGGTGAATACATTTCTTAAAATTGGTTCCAAAAGCACTAATTGCTCTCAGTAAGTAGTAAGTGGTTGAGATTATGCTATTTGAGACACGCTCTAGTGGTTTTGCTATTTGCATGCTACAAACTTGCAGGGCATCTGTCATGTTTGCTGGCAGTGCAGCAGTATAAGAGTAGATCAGGTTGGATCAGAAGCAGACTAAACAAGCAGGCCGCGTCCTCTTTCATTTTGTTTTAGACTTTATTTTCTTCTCCAGGAATGCAGAGAGACGCTCCCCTGTTGCAGAGGGTGGACTTGCATGTGACATCACGTTATGGTGACACCTGACCTCAGACTGCAAGGCGTCTCCCGCTGCTGTTCCGGCATTGTGCAGCTGGCAGTAGTGTTATCTCAACGCCTTTCAGGCAGGTGACACGTGCCCCGTCAGTAAATTGGAAGGGTAAGAGGTGGGGGCGTTTAAACTGCGCTTCCCACACCGCAGTACAAGCTGAGGGTTGCCAGGTATGCGTGTGAAGAACTCCTCGGGAAAGGGATTCGCTTTAGGCGGCTTCCAGGTGAATGTAAGATTATTGCTGCCAATAAAAATAACGTGAATGAATGCAGAGGGTAAGAAGACGTGAAGAATGGAGTGAGAACGAGACAATGGGGTTATAAAGGTCAACCATTCTAACAAGCCTTGCCCTGTGAGACAGGACTGAGACACTTGGCAGGTGATAAACTGGAGTGAGTTTAATGTACTTATTGTATTTTGGAGAAAGTAAGCAGGTATAATTCATTATTACATTAAGGTGCACAGGACAGACTTGAAGCAATTCTGATAAGTTTAATATTACAATGACTTGACGAGGTACTCTGAGCCTGATACCCTGAGGAGATTAATAAATGTGGCCTCAGATTTTCCTCAGAAAATCTTCCATGTAACTCTGTTCACACAGAGTGCCTAACTGCAGTGGATCTTGATTTTTCTTGGTTTATACAAAGCAATTGTTGTTTGTAGCCATGCCAATCACCAATAACCATCAAAAATAATTAATTACCATCTTCCTGGACTGTTGGCTTTTTAGTGAGTTTAGCTCCACCCATAATTGGCCGGCCCTGATTCAGCCAATCAGAATACTTTGATTAGTCAAGCTCTGCATGTTCAGTCAGGGTTAGAATTGAACTCCACAGGAACACACATCTCCAGGTAGAGTCTCCATGGCCACCGGGGTGCAGAATTGAAATGAGTACAGCTGGGGTCTTCCAGCAGGCTGCTCCAGTGAGGAGGAGGAGGCAGTAAGCCCACGCGGCGTGAGCACGGCCTCCCGGAGAGGCCGGCCTGCGCTGGGCCAGCCGGAGGGAAAGCAAGCAGTGCTCTGGATTACAGGAGGCCTTTCATTATGAGACCGGCTGCCTTTTTGGGTCAGAGGTTGTGTGCAGAGGGCAGACTGAGCGATGTGAGAAGGAACGATGTGCACTGCAGGGAAACGGCGGGATGGATGAGGGACTAGCTTCGGCTTGTTATGTGGGAAATTTACCTTTCAAGTCGGAAATTTCCTTTCTGTTTGGGAATTTGCTCCTGAGTAGGAGGGTGCACATGATTTAGGAGAGATTTTTGGTTTGGATTTACATGTTGTTGCTTTCTCTGGGATGAAAAGTGTTAAAAGACAATTGGTGCGAGTCTTCACCTAGCCTCTACGTGTGACCTGCATGTGAAGTGTGTGGAGTTCCACTGATGAGAGCTTGCGAGATCACGAGCACTGTTAATTGTCTGAGACAGCATGCAGGTCTGATACTGTGTGGCGTATGCGTATGTGCAGTGTGTGTGTGTGTGTGTGTGCACGTACAGTAGGTGTATGTTCTCTTACGTAATGTGTGTGA
>NC_137504.1:3225000-3232500 GCF_041902795.1 Electrophorus electricus
ACATGGAGTTTTGAAACATCTTCACTGGAATTTGACACTTTCCTGAAGAGAGTGGGCATCCTTCATGGGAATGAAAGACTGTCCAAATATCACCCCAACACTATTGAGGGAAAACATTGAAGTGATAAGAGGCTAAATAATCTCATATTCCTCTTCCTCTAAAAGAGAAAGAAACTGAACAGCAAAAACATTTAGAAGAAAATTACTCTTAGAAAACAACCATGCAGTCAACTGTACACAAGATAATTTGAACAAATTATATTAATAAGAAGTTCCTGATTCCTAATTCCTAATTCATAGACTTTAATATAACAACTTTGAATACAACAATAAATCTGACAAATACCTTGCATATCTACTTAAAATAAAAGGCCATGATTCCAGCAGTAAAGAACATTATGCTCATTACAAGACATTATAGTACATAACTCTCCTGATTCTGGCACAGACCCAGATGGGATGCTGTCATTTCTGGACAGTGCGAACCTGAACAGTGTGAATCTTTATAAACTCCCCACAGTGGTATCCATTTCATTAGATAGACCCAACTGGTCAAAATCCACAATATTACCACGAAACACACAAAGTTGGAGCTTGGCATCTAAGATTAGCTACCTCAATATCTTCTGGCAATATCATATACCAAGATGTTAATATTTTCCCCCAGATGTAATCACTAATTTAAACCTCAGTCCTCAGCTTGGGTGAATATATCACTAACTCTTATAGATAGAATAGCCAGTATCAAAATTATTATATTACTAAAGATGAATTACTTTCTTTCAGGTCTTTCAATTTAACCTCATGATACATGGGTCAAATCCCTGAATACAGCATAACCAAATTTTATTAGAAAAATACAAGCCTAGAATTCAGCTGTCCACGTTACAGAAATGTAAATCCCAACTCTGTTTAGATGCACCTAATTTTTTCTTTTTCTTTTTTTTTGCCACACAATTACAAATGATGTCAAAATGGATACACCCCAACACCTGATGTAATGTTTGGAATGGAAGTGAGCAGTTACAGTGTAATGAAATACAGGTTTCGGACTGACTGTTCATCGGGTTCCTTCATTAGAACCCATGACTTTTAAAAACTCAACAACAGGGACAACTCTGACAGATCTGTGGAAAGTTTTCAAAAACACTAACTTCTCCCACCTATGTAAATACACTCCACTTTGGAAAAACCCAAACTTTTTGAATAATAAAAAACTTTTTTCTTCCCTAGTTGGACCAACAAAGGCATTTCTGATCTATAACACATTATATAAAACTCTGCCTTTTTATCACTAGAGGAATTGATCCAGGAATATGTCATTGGTAAGGAAAAATCCTTCAATATTTATAATTTAGATCTATCATCACCCAGAGAATTAATATAAAACATCACGGTTTAGAACCACAACCCAAAGTGAAAGAAATCTATAAAAATATTCATCTAAAAAAGTCTCTTTTTTATAAATAAATCAATCAACACTGATTCATAAAGATATCTCCTCACTGCCAAATGTGAAAAAAAAACAAAACAAAAAACATTAGAATATCACTCTGGACCAAAATTTGCATCAACACCACGACTAACAATACTAACGTACAAATCACTCTATAAAAGTCTCCACAGATCACAGCTTCCACGGAAGAACGTGCCTGAGCTCCGCAGACTCCGGTGCGTTCCTGCAGTGCTCCCCACGTGCAGTTGATCACCTTCACGCTACTTGGCGCTGCACACCAGCGCAACACTTTTGGCAACACAAAGTAAACACCTTTTCTCTCGTCTGGGCTGCGTAGTGTCAGCTTCTCCATGTCCTCGCTTGCTAGGGGACTTCGCTGCATGTACCATCCCCAGCCAATCTGTCTGCAACGCACTTATCGCCGTCACTGTTGCAAAGAGAACTGGAAACCGGACAACTAGGAGAAGAAGAAAAAGAAACACAACACCGAGGGACTCTTACAGAACATAAGTCCCTCGAAAAAAATGTCTTCTCCAACATCGGTCATCACCGTGACTGGGCCCCATTTATTAACTCACTCGCCCCATCGATATCCGAAAAATATACAACCTCACTGTCAAACGCATATTCACTCACACGCGTCTATATGTACACACATCTGTCCCGTTCTTTACGTTTACATTTTTACGGCATTTAGCAGACGCTCTTATTCAGAGCGACTTACAAAAGTGCTTTGTCATTTCCTCATAGAACACATCCTAGTAGAGTACAGTAGGTCAGAGTCCAACATACCAATGAACTAGAATACTGTAGAAATACAGGGATCACTGCTGATGGCTAGAAGTGCACAATACATATAAGCTCTATCTTAGACAATGATAAGTGTAATAAACAAGTTTAATATCAGTGTAATAAACATTACCCTACAATAAGTACGAATTTAGCTAGTCAATATCGGAGCAGGGTCAGTGGTCATTGAAATATTCCACAAATAGACGGGTCTGCAGTCTGCGTTTACTTTTCCCTCTTCCCAGTTCGCTCTTTCTCTTTACTGTGTAGTCTGCCCTAAGCACGACATTTGTACACACACGCTGGTGCACATACAAACATTTTGATTTATAGTTATTATTGTCATTTTGTTGTTGCTTGTTTGGTCTTGTTTGCTTTAGGTTGTGTAGATGGGAACCCCGGAGGATATAGAATAACTGAGGATTTTTGTTTGTAGATTTTTGTTTGTACTTAATATACATGTGTATAGATAGATAGATAGATAGATAGATAGATAGATAGATAGATAGATAGATAGATAGATAGATAGATAGATAGATAGATAGATAGATAGATAGAAGGAAAGTCACTCTGAATAAGAGCATCTGGCTATTGCCAGAACTGCAAATGAATGTATGGTCCTTTCCATAGAGAAATATTCTAGCTGTGTGATGCGTGCAGATTTGAAGTCTCTGTTTCCATGTGCAGCGTGCGAGCAGACAGATGCGTATTTATCTGGTGTGTGATGTCTCCACCCTCACGCTGCTCTTTGGAAAGTCCTCTTGTCTGATCCATAGCACAAACGTAATAAGAACAGATGACCTGTTTAGATTAAATGTGTGCACTGCAAGCATGCGCTGTGTATGTGTGCATGTGTGTGTTTGTGTGTGTGTGTGTGCGTGTGTGTCTGTGTCTGTGTGTGTGTGCGTGTGCGTGTGCGTGTGCGTGTGCGTGAATGTCTGTGTCTGTGTGCATGTGTGTGTGTGTGTGTGTGTGTGTGTGCGCGCATGTGCATGTGTGTGTGTGTGCGCGTGTGTGTATCTGTCTGCTTGTATCTGATGTCTTCTAAAGATACTACCTGCAGCTAGAGTCTGTGATGGCAGATAGGATCACAAACCAGAAGAACATGGATGTATTTTTTACCCACGTGACCAGAAGACTGGGACTGTTCTTAGAATGATGGTCTTGATAAGGAGTTTTTTTACTAATATGAACTCAGTGTTTCAGGAAAGAAAAAAGATAAGGGTATGCTACCCATGTTGCTTCTAAAAAATATTTGGCCTGATTTACCAGGCCAACAATATGCATGTTACATCGTTTGGTCTCCTTTCTGGTTTTTATTTTGTAGCTCCACTGTAAGCTTCACTTTCTGTCGAGCTTTCATGGTTCTGTGAAGCGGAGTACAGCTGCCAGTGTGGCTGGCCTTCATGTTAACAAGTGTTAACGTTCAATAGGAGATGGCTTTGCCGCGTTTTTGTTTCATCTGTGATTTCTCTGAGAGGCAGACTTTGTCATTTGTGGTCTCAAACTGGAGACCCTTAGTCACCAAGTTCCTTTCAGTGGTGTGTCCTCCATACGGATAAATATACAGATGTCCCCATCACATATCTACAAGTCTGCCATTTCTGAAGCGTTTAATTGACGTTTTTCTCAGTAATGAGGTTGTGCTTTTACAAAGCCTCAAAATAAACCAAGACTGATGAATTACTGCTTATCAGTGATAACCAAGGCCCAGTAATCTTCCACAGAGTCATTTGTAAAGTAAAATAAAATAACATAAGACTTTTAGCAGAGTTGCTTTACAAAGGTACATTTTACACTGGTATATTGTAACATACTGTAAAGGCTAATATATTAAATAGAAATTCATCATTAGAAAATGTGTTCCCATTTTAATAATGAATATACATAATACACATACACATAATTCATAAGGAAAACAATTCTGAAAATTGATTATAAATAAAAATACAGAAAATATATCTCGCAAGGGCTTTACAGAAAGAGAAGAAATGTGTTGTGAAAATATATAGTCCAATCATCAAGCACAGATGTACCTTGGCAACAGAAAATATATTTCTGTAAAAATATTTTTGAAAAGATTCGAGCGCCTCTTAATGCAAAAACATCTGTGATAAGACATTACCAGTAAACACACACACACACACACACACACACACACGTACAAAAAAAGTAAATTCCATCCTATGTGTTGGACAAAGCAACATCATACATCTTACTAGGTGGCGACTGGTATGTATCTCATGATGTTTGAGTTTAGATGACCTCTTTTATAAACCGATCGAATGAGAGGCCTGGTGCATGGCTTGACAAAGTCGCAAACACACTTTTTGCTTCTGCACCATCCCTATTTTAGGTACATTTTCCACTTTTCCTGGGCACACAAACACAGCATGTGCACTGCCATTGGAATACTTCCAGTCATAGATATTTGATTGGATAGAAAAAGGAAGTGAGGTTATCACAGGAAGTGAGGTTATCGCTGTGATGACTCAGGGTGACTTCCTTTGGTCTTACTGCTGTAAGTGACACCGACAGCCGTGATGATGTCACGCTCTCTCTTCCCTCCTCTTTTCCATCTCCTCATCCTGCATTCCTGCTGCTACCGTGGGAACCAGACCCTGGCCTTGACCTAACTGAGGCTAAAGGGAACCATGGTGTCATTTCCCCGCCGAACCCCACCCAGACCCCATCCAAAAGCGCACTTAAAACCCCACCCAGACCCCATCCAAAAGCGCACTTAAAACCCCACCCAGACCCCATCCAAAAGCGCACTTAAAACCCCACCCAGACCCCATCCAAAAGCACACTTCAAACCCCACCCAGACCCCATCCAAAAGCACACTTAAAACCCCACCCAGACCCCATCCAAAAGCACACTTAAAACCCCACCCAGACCCCATCCAAAATCGCACTTCAAACCCCACCCAGACCCCATCCAAAATCGCACTTCAAACCCCACCCAGACCCCATCCAAAAGCACACTTAAAACCCCACCCAGACCCCATCCAAAAGCACACTTAAAACCCCACCCAGACCCCATCCAAAATCGCACTTAAAACCCCACCCAGACCCCATCCAAAATCACACTTAAAACCCCACCCAGACCCCATCCAAAAGCACACTTAAAACCCCACCCAGACCCCATCCAAAATCACACTTAAAACCCCACCCAGACCCCATCCAAAATCACACTTCCTCTCAAAGATTGGATGCAAAATAGAGGGACATTAAGGACACACACACACACACACACACACTCACATACACTCACACACTCACACACACACACAAACAGTGCTGTAAATGAACACAGACTGCTGGTAACAAAAACTTTGTGCAGTCGAGTAGACAAAGCTTCTGAAACACCAGGAACAACAGTAACAAGGCTGCGGCCCCTGCGCGGTCACCTACCTCACACAGTCCTGCATCGCATGCGGCTGCTCCTGCACGGGCCAGGACTCATGAATCCCACTGAGATGAGGGGAATTTCATCTAGACACACATTAGAATTCCTCTCCACTATGCAGAGTCTCCATGCCACGCAATGTTTGCTATTAAAGCTGGATGTTTTAAATTCTCACCCGTGGGCCCAAATTCAGCATTGCAAATGATGTGAGACCTAACAATGTTTAGGCCATATTTGTGTGCGTGTGTGTGTGTGAGGGTGTGTTTAAGTGTGAGTGTGTGTACGTGCATATGCATGTGTGTGTGTGTGTGTGTGTGTGTGTGTGTGTGTGTGTGTGTTATTGTGCTCACTGGGGCTCCTCAAGGCTACAGGGGGCTGTAAACATCTCAACAGCTGATTAGGCCATTCTGGAAATTACACATGCTCATGAACATACATACTGTACACACACACCCACACACACACATACACACACACACACACACACACACACACACCCTTACTTTCATTCATAAAGATATCATCAGGCAAGCAGGGCTTTAAAATGAGTAAATATCAAGAGTTTGAACTAAATCTACCTGCACACTACAGATGAATGAAGTCCAGAAGGTCAGTGGTTGCGCTCTAAAAGGCCCAAACTGAGGTTAAAAGGCTCCAAGCGAGTGTGTGGTTTTGTGTGGTTTTGTGCGGTTCTGCGTCGGTCGGCTTGCGGGTCGGCGTGCGGGTCAGCGCGGTGAGTTTGGCCCAGCTTCCGCTGCTGGTCGGCGTTCTCACCGCCGTGCTCCCCGCTGCCTCGGTGCGGACATCGTTCCTCAGGGCGAGCGTGGGCACTGGAGGGTATCTGTGGCGAGGTCGCCACCCTTCAGTTGCCATGGCGTCGGCACGGCGACGGAGGTGAAAATTAAAGATGGCAGGAGGCGTCTCGCACTGCACCTTGTGCCGTCCCCCCGAGAGAGTGGGGGGGGGGAACAGGCCGAGTGGGGGGGGACAACAGACGACCGACGTCTCAGGGGCCTTCTCACCCCGCTGCGAGCAATGCAAGGAGAGAGAGAGAGAGAGAGAGAGAGAAGAGAAAAAGGAAAGAGAAAAAAAGCAAAATGAAAGTGCAGGTGAGAGAGGGAGAGAGAGAGAGAGAGAGAGAGAGAGAAAGAGGCCTGCATACTTCAGCCAGCCTGTCACAGGGTGGAGAGAGGGAGCGTGAGGTGTGACTGGTTTTTGTCTTTTCATCTCACAATTAGTGATGTGCTCTTCTGTTGTCTCGCCTTCTGCTCTGCTGGCCGGGCCTGCTCTGGTTAGGAGCCACACTACTCACCAATGTCACGCAAAGCATTCCAGGAAGGTGCATCCCTGCCAGCGAGACACGCTCCAGCTCTCTGCTGCGCTGGGGACATCTGCAGGGAAGAGCACAAAGCCGTGGACACGCGGAGGAGCCCAGCTGCTGGGGACAACTCTGAGAGAAAAAAGAGAATTTGGGGAACTTAATATTGACTGAATAATGCAGATTTCATTTCTTTTACCTTAGTTAAACATATTAAGATGGCGTGCTGTTTTAATATATGTATTTCTAATGAATATATACGTATTTTTGCGTGTATATGTGCATGTGTTTGTGTGTGTGTTTGTTTGTATGTGATTGTGTGTGTGTGTGTGTGTGTGTGTGTGTGTGTGTGTGTGTTCTGCAGTATGAGTCAATGTGGTCAGTGCGTGGTTGTCCATTTTGGATTCCTCCATTTAAACACTATAATCTTTCTCATTTTTGTGTTCCATCAAAAAAGCCAAACTGTTTTTATTGCCAAACTCCTCTTTTTGATAAAACAAATAATTCCGGCACGATCCAGTCGTCAAA
>NC_137504.1:3242500-3322500 GCF_041902795.1 Electrophorus electricus
ATATTTCATGTCCTGCAATAAGATTTGGGCTGTAGAAATTGCCTGGTGTTTGTATGGGTGTGGGTGTGTGTGTGTGCATGCTGAGAAATACTGCTAGTGGTAAGTCAGGTTTAACCAGTGTTTACGGATCTTAAGATAATCAGATACCTTACAGTGAAATCTTGCACTTTTCATATAAACTTTTTGAATGTGTGTACCTGTGTGAGGGAGGTCGGTGTGCATGCGTGTATGTGCGTGCACGAGTGTGTGTACCTGTGTGAGCATGTGTGTGTGTGCAGCTGTCCGATGTTTCCTGTGGTACTGAGTTCTTGTTTCTGAGCTCTCTGAGTTGTGGATAAGGCCCTGTGCTGTGTGATCCAGAGGTTTGATGCCTGATACAGCATGTCCTTGCTGAAAGTCAGGGGTCGTCAGATAAAGCCAGCTCGTAGTACAGGCTGGTAGGATGCTCATCTCAGGCTCGGTGTCACCCCTGGTCACTCTGGCAATAAAATGCATCATTCAGGCTAGATTTTAGTCCTGCCCAGGGAGCAACTGAGAGTGTTAATGTACAGGGTCACGTATGCAGACTGTGGCATATGATTGCTGGGAGGGAGTGATTTATGTGTTGTTCTAGGGGTGATTAACTGCAGAGTTCTACTGAAATGTGAGTGCACTGGAGACTGAAGATTAGGGTCTTTTAAACCAGGTGGGTTTAGACCGTGAATGTATTTAATCATTTGACTGCCTATATAAAATCCTCTTGTCATTGTGAGGGGAACACATCCAGCCTGGCATGGGGTTCTGTAGTGTGTGTGTATGTGTGTAGCAGCTAGAGTCAACACACACCAGTGGCTTGCTGGGAGAACTGAGTGGTGCTAGCTGTGGTTCGGCTCTGTTTTCCTGGAGCAGTTAACCCACACACAAGAGAGAGATTAGCAAGATAGGCAATAACATTCTAAACACCATGTGTGAGCTCGATTGCCGCACATGTGCACCCCCCCCCCCCACACACACACCAGTGCAAATACCCTCATGCTTGATTGCTTGTGTGTAATGTACAAATCAACCTATGTGTGTATATGGCTGTATTCTGTATGTTGCTTGAGCATAGCATGCTGTTGTGATTTTGTGTTCAACATGTACCTGTAGGCTGTGTGCGTTGTGTTTGTGCACGTGTGTGTGTTGTTACTGTGGACATAGCGAAGCACATCTCAGCTCTTACTCAAGAGGACTCTGATCCTTTTCTCACATCAGGTCACCAGCAAACAGTAGCTCTGTTGTCATCCGCTGTATGGCACTGAGTGACGGTACCACCTTCGGCACTGCACTCGACAGCTGATCAGTGGTGATGGAGTCTCATTTGAATGCGAGCAACCGATTGGCTCGTAGTCTTTAGAGTGTGCCCATATTCCGGCAGTACAGTAGGCCGTAATGTGAGAGATGCATTGTGGACAGGCGCATCCGGTTCTTTGCAGCTGAACTCCCTCTGGTCAGGTCTCTGAGCACATAATGGCACGGTGTCCTCCATGAACTCTGGGGTTTGTTCCTAAACTTGTGCAGCTTGGAGGCTGGTACCAAGCTTGTTTGAAGATTATTGTCACAGAACCTTAGATTTCTTTAAAACGTTCATGAGGAAGTGCTGGTACTCAGCCCTGGTCTCCCGTGTTGGTCACCTGTGTTGGTCTCCGTGTGCCAGCATTGCAGTTTATACAGTCCTAATGCAGAGTGGGTAGGAAAACACAAGATGGGGATTTATGTATTTGAGTTTGCATGCCAGTCAGCTCCGTATAGTTGAATCCTGAACAAATCCCAGTTTTGACACTCCTGTGCTACAGGTCTCCGACTCTGAGGCAGACTTCAGCTCACGTCTTGTTAACTGACAGCCTGCTGTCAGCTGGGCCCAGAACTGATGCTCAGACAGCGAGGCGGGCATCATCAGGGCAGCAGGCTGGCGCAGTCATTGGTGGACATGCCGCTGTCAGTCCAAACCCAGCCCGCTGCCTTTCTGATGTCACGAGTCCTCTTCCGCTGGCATTCTGGAATGCGCATCCATCACGGCATGTCATACAGTGAAGTCATCAGAAACCAGATCCATTGGCAGAGGAAGCTGACACAACTGTGTGCTGGTGCACTAGAATATCTCTTCCTCCTAACCTCTGGAAGAGGAAACTGACTCTTGGCTTCAAGAAGGGGGGATATTAAATTAATGGTGGCAAGAATGTAAACTGACAGCATCTTTAAAATTCCGTTACTATGTGCTCAGGAAACTAAATCAAAAGCAATACGTGAAGAAAACTCCTGCAAGGTTGTGTGAGGTGTGTAAGGCTGTGTGACTGGTACGTTTGGATCAGTGGTACAGCTCACTTCACATCTCACAGTGCAGGTTTTAATGAGTGATACAGGAATGAGAAGAGAGACTAGTACACTAACTGCCACTTTCCATCTTGTTGTATGAACGGGTTGTATCCAGAACGTCAGCTGAGCCGCCTCAGAGCTCTGACTCCTAACGATTCTGTTTTACGACATTATTAGTAAAATCCTTCTTTAAGTGATCTGTCGTTTATGGTCATTACAGGAATTTAACATGAAGTTTAAGATTCGGAGCCAAATTCCTCAAATTTGTTTTCACCAAACATTTTAAAACTTACATTTTTTATTTATTTATTTTACATTTAAACGTCACATACGTTACAAGTTACATACAGACGTCTGCATTTTGTCTGTTCTGCTCTGACAGAACTGGGCATGCTCAGAGAGGCACCTGATGCTTGGATTAAGGGATTACATTTGGTTTAAAATCCACGAGGTGTCGTCATAACAGGCAACAGGTTCCAAAGCACAAGCCACCAGCCTGGCTGGCCAAACCCATGATCGTATCCATTATCAAACCGCACACAAACACAGGCCAAAAGGTTAAACCCAGAAACACACACACACAGAAATGATGTCTCAGAAATGACCAGAAATCAGAACTACAAACACGCAGAGGACGTGGCCACGTGTATCTTAAGGTTGGGGCGTATGCAGGCCAGCACAAATGAGCCCAGGTGTTGGTGCTCAGGACAGCTGCCAGGTGCGCCACCTTGTGCTCCTCGTTCTAGTCTGTCTCTGCCCATCACCTGGAGTCTCCACATTTCCCTGCTGCTTCCTAAGACGTGCACATCCCGTGTGAGAGCGCCACCTTGCTTCAAAGCAGCAGCGTCAGTGGCCTGCGCGGGAGCCGCGACAGTAACGTCCTAATCTTGTACTATTTTTATTTCTGTGGTCACTGCAGTGGCGATAAATCTGTCACACTGTTTTGTTTTGGGTTGTTTTTTTTAGACTCATCCGTGTCTCTTTTGGGAAAGGGTGATACATTTAGGGAGCCAATCAGAAACGATTAGCAGTTTTTCGAGGTCAGACTGTATGGCTTCTTACTCCACACATACCTCCACACATACCTGCACACGGGCTGTTTAGGCTCCAATAAAACGCTGGTAATGTCGGAACACCTGGAGCTTGGTAGTTGATATTAAAAATAATAGTTGATATTAAAAGTAAATGTTTTATACAATGTTATCACACAGCTGATGCATAATGCCTTGGATCACTGGGTTACATGTTTCATTTATAAGTCATGAGAGGTATGTTGTGGTGTGAAACGCTTGGTCGCTAGAGAGCATTCCTGGGGGAACTCTGCACTGCACATTCCAAATTTCACATTCCACAGCCGTCTGTCTGTCTGTCTGTCATAGAGAGATGTGAAAGATAAAGCAATAAAGGGGAAATATGGTTATTGTTTTATTGTTTTTTGATTCTGTCTTATTTGCTTCAAATTTCATACTTTCTTTGAAATCATCTGATCTGAGGCTTGCAGAGATTATATGGTGGGCCCTTTTTGATCTTTAATCAGTCTGATATCTAAGTGCATCAGCTTTACAGGTGAGAAAGAATTCAAATGTAGGGCAGGCTAGCTGGTAGCAAAGCTTCTCTTCTGACCCCAAGCTGAAACTGCCCCGTCACCTCCTGTGCTGGTCTGTATGTATCCAGGTACAGCTGTGTTTGGTTTTTGTTGGAGCTGCGACTTGCTCTCTGGGGTCTGACCAGGCAGCTGACTCTTAGATATGTGCATTTATCCTGCAGCGCACACACAGTTCGCATGTACTGTCCTTCTCTTCAGCTGGAATGTCTGAAGTGAGGTTGGGAGAGAGAGAGTTGGACGTAGGCCAAGAAGATCAAGAACCTAATGGAATCTGCGTGTGCGTGAGTGGATGAACATTCATGTGCGTGCACACGTGTGTTTGCTGCTTAGCTGCGCGTTTGGGCTTTAACCTCGTGTGTGTGGTTGTGTTTGGCTGTGTTTGGCTCTTGGTGTGTGGGTGTGTGTTTTTGTTTGGAGGTGTTTGGCACAGTCACTTTGGCCAGGCTCGTCCCTCCAGTCCTGACGCTCTGTCAGACTGGTGACACAGACACCTGGAGACTCATACAGCTGTTGGGTTATTTCTGTGTGAGAGCATTCTCAGTTTCTTCTGCCCTGACTGGGTAATTGCATTTGCTTGTTGCAATCAGTGAGCTTTGTTAGCCTCAGAACTGGACTGGATACGGTGGTTACCCGTTATCTGGTTACTGTGGTTACTGTTAGTGTGAGCCAGAGAGAGATCTCACAGTGCTTTTCTGTGTATGTGCCCTTACTGAGCAGAGAGTTCACCAATCACAGATCCACCTGAACCCAGATACCTTCTGCACATGTGCAGTGTTTCAACACCGTGGTCTATTCAGGCTTCTCAACAGTGGCCTCCTGTGACAGCAAGTTCTCCACCCAGTTCTCCACCCAACCAGGCCAGGAGCACGCCTCAAACAGCTGAATAGGACAGTCAGGTGTGTCCCTGCTCGAGTGGACGAATACAGGGATAAATACAGGTTGGGAACACCTGAGCTACAGCAGCTACACACGGGAGTGTGTTTAGTACTCTGTCCTGAGGTACTTGGTCTTCAGCCTCAGTCCTGAGAGGCATGTAGGGTATTGTTTGGTGTCCTGTAAGTACCCTCTTACTTTCCTTCGTGAAATCGGACCAGCGGTATGTTGTGACTGATATCCAGCTGTTCAGTTAATTCATGGGAATAGGGCAATTTGTGATGACTTCGTCCTCACCGGGACATTGCAATAGGAAGGTTTATCCGCGTGCTTGCGTGTGTGTGCGCGTATGTGCATGTTCAGTGGGTTGCCTGTATACAGCGTTGCAGTGGATTTTGAGTGGGTGTGCTTTTGTGTGTCTGCTGCAGAAGGATAAATCCCCTCCTGGAATCATTGACTTTTTTTTTTATTCATTGATTTGTCTGTGCTGCCTACACTAGGGCCCCTCCTCCAGCAGTTCTGAACCAGTTCTGAACCAGCTCTGAATCGCGCAAACCCAGCACAGAGCAGGTTCCACAGTCTGTCCTGCTGGACATTCCTGTAGGTTTTGTGCTTTCTCTTTTCCATTAGCATGTGAGGTGGGATTGGAGAATTCACTCAACAAAGAAACTGACCATTAGCTGTGTTGGCCTATGCAGCGCTGCGGTCCAGCTAACAGACCACTGGGGAGCTATAAATATGATCAAATGGAGCGTGTTGACTACTTTTGCTTTGTGTGTGTGTGTGTGTGTGTGTGTGTGTGTGTGTGTGTGTGTGTGTGTGTATTTTTGGGCTTCACAGGGATTCTTAGCAGCGCTGGCTGGACGGTACATGGGGGGTTAGTGGGTGTTTAAATGGCATCACTGGCTGGGTGGTACACTGGGGGTTAGTGGGTGTTTGGCTTGCAATCTTGTTAATCTTGGTCAGAGAAACTGAAAGCGCAGATTTCACCGGCACGACCAGCTGCAGATCCGGCCCCCCAAATGCCCCCCTGCACGCACACGCACACAGCTTCTACAAAGTGACTTTAAGCAGCGCCGTGGGATGTACGAGTTATGGCCCCCTGCCACTCTGCAGCATGGTGCTGTAGTAGTTGCCTTGGCAACTGTTTCCTTGGTGATTAGGGTGTGCCAGCTCTTTATTGGAACAGCTGTTTCAAGAGCCAGAGTACGGGAGAGAAGAGGAGAGAGGAGGGGCACATTCTGACCACGTGGCTGACGGCAGACTGCATGGAGGATGTCACACATGGCTGCACTGCGACAACAAAGGCCAGACGTGTGTGTGTGTGTGTGTGTGTGTGTAGTGTGTGTGTGTGTGTGTGTGTGTGTGTGTGTGTGTGTGTGTGTGTGTGTGTGTGTATACACACGCACACACCACTACCACTCTGCACCCTGCTGTACTCACGCTATGCCTTCAGCAAACTAATGCAGAAGAGTCTCTCTGAAACGAGCCCCCTCCTTCTTTTAGGGTGGAACTGATTCCAGACAGTGGTCTCCATTCTCCACCCCTCTCCCTCACGCCGCAGCCCCTCTGTACTGGCGAGCTCATTTCCTGCTCCAGGGTCAGTAGGAATCTCTCTTCTGCTCCGGGGCCCTGACGCCCTTCCTCTCTCTGAGTGCCACGTGGCTCTGAACTGGAGCAGACACCAGAACAATACCTAGAAATGCTAGCTCTGCTAATGGCCACTGAAACCTATGGAGCCAGTTAGCATTTTGCTGGCTTTTATGCTTAAGGGTTCCTTTCTTCTGTAGCTGGTTTGTGGGGTGGTGTATTCCTAGAAGCACATTCGAGTTAGTGGAAGACAGCAGAAGCACCAGCCTGCCGTAACGAACCCCATTCACATGTACGGATTTTAAATCAAACATCATAAGTTCAGTGACAGAGGACCCACACAGCATCAAGTATAATGAATCCAGGCAGGAGAACTAAGACAGAGTGATTCATAATACATTTAAGCAGAATAATCACACTGAATTAAATATAACAAGTCCAGTGCAGGAGAAACTGAACTGAGCACAGAATCCAGGGCTTAATGAACTCAGCACAAGATGATGGATTTAACATGACCGAACTCAGTCCAGCCGTACAGGAGAAGCTGCGCTTCAAGTCAGTCGACCTTGGCATTTGTGGTGAGAAGAGTTTTGTTGAGTGAAGAACCAAATATTTGTTTTTTCCACTTTGCATTCAGAGGTCAGTGCAAATGCACTAGAATACGGACTTCAGTGTAAACAGTGTGAATTTGCTTTTAATGTACTGCCTATTAACTGTCCAAATACAGATGATGGTGCAACCAGACAGTGGAGTAAATACACACAGTAAACTATACAAATCACAGAAGATTAGCGTGAGCACCGGGCAGGACAGTGGACTGGCCTGTGGGCAGTGGGTAACGGTCTGGATGCATTGCTCTTCTACATGCATTTCTACAGTGTTATGTACCTTACCATCTGAAACATTGTCAGAGACACAGACACTGCGTACAGATTAAAGAGTCGTTCAGTCTGGGGTGTACAGCGACTGAGGGTAGTGGGCACTGCAGACAGAGGTGAGAGTACAGCCGAGGCAGCAGTCACACAGTTCAGCACATCTGTGCAGCGGCCTGACTGCCTGATCCCAAGTCAGGAAGCCTCGGCAAGGCTGAATCCCGTGTTCAGACGGGAGCCTCGTGAACAGAGCATTTAAGCAGTGACGGAGATCCTTCCTCACATGTCCTCACAGGCCTCCATGCCCATCACTCATCTTAAATGACCTTGAAGGCAGGGAAGCTCGAGGCAGCGGTCGGCCGGGCAGCGGTCACCGTCTGTAGCGGTTTCCTGTCCGAGCCGAAGCGGTTTCCACACCGATGGTGACACTGCAGGTCACCGATGAGTGTTGAGAGAGGAAGCAGGTGCAATGTTAAACTTCTGAAATGCTGAAATGTTGAAAACTGTTGAAGGACCATTAGGGGGCTGTTTGTGATGTGTGTGAACTTGAAGCTGTTGGTGTGCGACGTTTCCAGCGTAGCTGTGCGCTGTTTCCATTGAAATGACTGGACAGAGACTGGACCAACTAACATGAGCCAGTGGAGCTGGTTTGTTTTGAACTCTTTTCAGCTTCGTGCATGAAAATGACCAAGTCTGTGGCGTTCACCTTCTTTTGAAAAGGCTTTTCTCATGTGCGCTGTAAGTAGGTCAGGTTTTCATATCTTCTGTGATATAATTAATGTCTTTGTGATTTTCACTTTTCTGGTTCATCATAATAGGAAGAAGCAACCGCACTGTCTGAGGGTTGCCAAGACACATTTCAGTTTACTCTCTTTCTGTTTTTATTTTTTAATTTTTTATGTCATATGTCACATTTTTTATGTTTGCTAACATGTCATATGCTAAATGGCCATTTTAACACAATACGACGACTCCAAAATGAACAACGCTGTCTGATCACAGCTTGGTAGCTGAGAATATGTTTGTTTATTTAGCAAAAAAATGATATATATAATTAGGCACACTTGGGACTAAGGGTGGGGGCTAATTTTGCTTCATTTATAACAGTACCCCATCTGCATGTTGTCATTACACACACACACACACACGAGCAGTCAGACTGTCTGTCTGGCACTGGCGTGTCAGTTTGAGCTGTTTGGCCTCAGGCAGCAGTGCTGGGGTCCCGGGAGCAGAATGGAGAGGTCAGCTGGAGCGTTTAGCCCATAGTGTAAGTCTCTGTATCCACAGGAGAACTGTGGGTTTCGCAGCGCTTTGTTTGTGCCATCCTTTTGTTTGTTTATTTATTTATTTATAACCCTGTACTTGTTATAGGTTAGTGTTTTGTTCAAGTCCTGAATATAAATGGATTACTTTTTTAAACCTCTTTTAATAATACACAATGTGCAGTGTGTTCAGCACATTAAAGCTGCAGACAGTAATATTGAGAAGCAAGTTCTCTCTTCCTCTCCACTGTGCTCCAGCCCCGCCTCCAAAGGCCCTCCCCCACAGACAAGGCAGCTGTGCACGTTGTGACATGTTAACTTTGCTGGCCAACAAACACGCAAAAATAAATCTGTTATGAAAGTAATTTAGAGAACTAACACACTAATTTCCGTGCTTTAGAAGTTTGTTCGGTAACAGACTGTCATGAATAGTGCTAAATGAGCTGTAACCCACTTACGAGAGCATTTAGCTGTGAGAGCACAGGAGCATGCACACATATCAGGAACAGCACCAAACTGAATCAACTGTCTGGCTAACTTGTTTTTCTTCATTGATCATCTTCTGTTTATTTGTCTTTGCTGTGTAGGCTGTTGTTGGCAGAGGAGGGGTGCGCAGTTTTTTCATTGATGATAGCTATTTATCCATCGTTGCTTTTGCAAAGTGCACGAACGCACTCACTGATTGCGCTTGACCAAGTGAGGCATGTGTTTGCTCAAGCTGTGATTGACACTCTCAGACACTTCTGGCTCCTGATTGGTTGTTTTTGACTTGGACGTGGTGGATTCTTGTAAATGGCGTTAGGAGGACTAGATGGAGCCAGAAGAGACTAATTTTTTTTTTTTTTCACAGATGATCTATCTAAGATACTACTGTGACAAATATATCTACTGCTATTTTAGTAGGATATTGGGTTTAAAATATCTTAATGAGGGTATGTACATTTAAAGTTTAGGAGTTCTGTTTGTTTTTAGTGCACAGTCACCAGTGCGTGTATGCACACACATGCATGTATTAATCAGAGTAGAGCCTAATGAGGAATAGTCACTACACAATCGCTAGCACAAGCACAAGTACCAGCACATGTACCAGTTTGATTACAGGGTTGGATTTCATCCGTCTTCCCTTATGTGGACATTGAATCGTGTGGATCAATGTTTCCCAGCACCTTCTTCAGGGACCTCCAGATGGACCATGTTTTTGCTCTGTGCCGGCTGCCCACTTACGTGACCGGGCTTTTCTTACACATGACCCGGCTGCTCACACACACACACACACACACACGCACGACATGGCTTCGCGCTCACGTGACCCGGTTTCGCTCTCCTGTGACCTGACTGCCCTTGCACACGTGAACCGGCTTCATGGCCACGTGACCTGACTGCCCATGCATACGTGATCCGGCTTCGCACACGCATGAAACGGAAGCCCACATACCTGTGCCAGGTGTTCCGTATTCCTGACTGCTCATGTCAGGTGTGCTTGGAGCAAAACAACAGTCAGTCTGCTGGTTGCTGGGAAACACTGTACTAGGGCACTTTGGGGTTTAGGATTACTTCGTCACCGTGTGTGGAAATATGAGCTGTTTTCACTCATCCAAATGCATCATGTTTTGATCATTATGGGTGGTGCGATGTATGTAGCACGGTTAGAGAGATTTAGACATCTCCTAAAAGAGGAGGAGGCCTCCCAAGGAATATTCCTGTGCCTGATGTATGGCGTTAACAGGTAGATCTCATGTCTTGTCCATGTTCTAGTCTACTGCGTGATCCTGTAATGACTGCTGATGTCATAAAAGGTTGCCGTGGTTTTTGATCACAGGGGTCCACCAATATGGAGGCCCGTCTCTGGCCTTTCCAGCTAATGGCTGAGGAGTAATGTTATTTTAGTCAGTATATCCACTGCTAAAGTCCATCATTTGTGCAGTTTTGCTCTTTTGATGTTGGATGTTGTGTTCTGTGGCTTTTGGAAATGCCATAAAAATAATGGAACAAACAGGAATGGAACTTGAGAATAAACAATTTCTGGATTAGCCAGTGATGCTTGGATTTTAATTCACAGCAGTGTGACATGGTGGGCTTTTTGTTAATTAGTCTGTTAATTTCTAATTTACTATCTTGTAGGACTAGAACCCTGTACATAGCAGAGCAGATTGTCACCAATGTGTGAAGTCCTGCTGATTTTTAATAGTATGACTCAACGTTTTATTGTGATAATGAGACTCTTGTGGGAATGGGGAGGATGTTTGCCTCTCTGCCACAGGGTTTGTGGTAATAAGGCTTTCTTATATGTGGAAAAACGTCCCGTTAATCAGAGCTGACGTCTGGGCTCCTAGCTCCTGCCCCTTCCTGCTGAGCTCACAGGGTTAAACTGTGTTCTTATTGGTCCCTCCAGTATAGGTAATTATAGGCTCCATCTGTGTAATATCCATAAACCCAGCCAAAGTAAACAGGCCCAGTAGCGAACGTAGAATAGTTGGTTCAGAGTCAGGGTCAGAGCTCATGCAGCTGGCCCGGTTTGAGTGGGCTGTGCGTGGGTCACAGCCCAGGTGGGGCAGCAGGGATACTGGTAGATAGGGGATATGCCCCTGTGTGAACCCACAGGCCGTGCTGAGAGGACTCTGTGTGTGCTGGTGTTTGTTTGCACCTCTCTGCTCTGCTCCATTGGATTGTCTTCTTTGGCTCAGAGTGGACTCGTGCATTGACTTATAAGAGATTAGAGTCAGTCTCTGTCTCTCTCTCTCTCTCTCTCTCTCTCTCTCTCTCTCTCTCTCTCTCTCTCTCTCTCTCTCTCTCTATGAACAAAGGCTAAGGTGCGTCAGTAGAGGACAGAATGAGCGCGAGGAGAAAGGAAGATGGTCAGCTGGGTTTAGTTGGACAGAGACCCGAATGCAGGCCCAAATGCGGAGAGAAACTAGGGCAGCAGAAAGCAGGGGAGTGTGACAAGCATCCAGAAGAGCAGAATGAGTAAAAGTAAGCAGAGAGAGAGAGAGAGAGAGAGAGAGAGAGAGAGAGAGAGAGAGAGAGGAAGGACGCTCTGGTCAATCCAAGCTTCACTATCTGTACTTATACACTTAACTATACCCGAAACACCCTCCACCATCCACACGCAGTTGGTCTAAAGGGAGCTCTCTCACGGAGTCTTCATGGAATGTAAACTCTGTGCTTTGCGCCGCACTCTCTGCTGCCCCCTCTGGTGAAGCGGTGTAAGCGCGATCTGGGCGGGTGTCGATTGATTTAGATGCAGCCTCAGTAGGGGGTGAATTCTGCGATGCAACCCAGAGCTGCTGAGTGGGCTCCTGTTAAATCCTGACCTCGTAACTGATAGCGTGTCAGGGTGCTTGAGCACATGGTCATGCTGGGAACGGTGGGGTGGCGGCCCTTCTGTGTGAAAGACCTCTTTATAAATAATGAGTTCATAAAATTCCATGAAGCTTCATTGTGGTCTTATACTTGCTATTTATAACCAGAAAATCATTAGGAAAAACAGTGTTTTACTTAAACCAAATGCTTACAGCACTAAAACTCTGAAATGTAACCAATCCCCACCTTCTTTTCCTTTGTCCTGCCCCCCAGCCCCTGGCCCCTCCCTCCCTCCCTCCCCCACAGCGGGCTGGTTGCCATGGAGAGCTCGTCAGTGGCATCTGCGTCGTCGGAGGCTGGGAGCACGCGCTCACAGGAGATCGAGGAGCTGGAGCGCTTTATCGACAGCTATGTGCTGGAGTATCAGGTGCAGGGCCTCCTCGGGGAAAAGAATGACATCGACCCCAGTGCTGACAAGACACAGTCCCACATCTCCCAGGCAAGAACCACTACTGGACCCACTACAGACCACTGGAAGAGGCCAATACACACAAACCCCTGGGGCAGCAGTCCCGAGAGAGAAAGATGACTTAATAAAACACTATACGCATAGTCCTATAACACAGATCATTATAGCTAAATGAGAGACCTAAATAAACCAGCTTTGTTTGCCATAAAAATATGTCCAGTTCTGTAAAAACTTGGTGAGAGAGAGAGAATAAGCCCACCTCTGCTGAGAGAGATTTCTTAAATCAGCACAGGATTCAGTGTGGTGAGACACGACACTAAAGTAAATGAACTGGCATCGATCTTGTTCTGAAAAGAGAAGCTCTTTGGTTTTTCAGGCAGGGAAAATGGTGGAATACACTGGAACCTTAAACGCTCGGTCCCACACTGGGGAGCCTTTCTGCAGGCGCTAACCCTCGCTGGAATCATGTCATTGGTCAGAAAGGTGTTTGGTGTCACTCTTTCTTCAGGTGAGGAGCATGCGCTCAGGCGTCTGAAACCGCTGCAGGTAGCTGAGCTGAGAGCAGCTGCGTGTTGTTTTAACACCAGTTTAACACAGACCAGTTTGGCTCCCTTTTTATTTATCTCAGCACGGACGCTGGTCCTGGATCAGATGAGACAGGGGCCTAACTGCATGCCGTTAACGGAGGGGAGGGGAGGGGAGGGGGCCGCTTAATTGCTTCGTTTAGCTCTTCGCGGCCCGCTGAGCTGATCCTCGACGCGTGACTGCGACGTGGTAAACGAAAGCGCCTCACAGGGTCTAAAGACCTTCCCTGTTAGAGAGTGTCACCCACTTCACAAACAAGCACTCGGCTCGTTTAACAAGGTTACCGGCTGCTGGGTCCCAAAGCAGAACCCAGCACGGACCGGACTGTGTGTCTCCAGCTCAGCTGGTACCAACACAGCTCCTAGACATCACGGAAAGGGAGAGGATAACTAGTCTGGACCCTGGTGGCAGTGTGGAAGGGTTAAATGAGTCTGTCTTCATTAGCCTGTCTGCAGCCCCAGGCTGTCCCCGCTTTGCTGAGCCTCATCACATCGAGGTCCCTTCTGACCACGTGTGACATCATAACCTTTAATCACATCCAGATTATGTGGATCTGAAACAGATCCGGGAGCTGTGAAATCAGTATTGTGTGGGAAATGGATGGCTAATGTGGAGAAGTAAGTGTGTGTGTGTGTGTGTGTGGGGGGGGGGGGGGGGCACTAGGGATCGGCCTGAGACTCGGGGGGGGGGGGGGGGGGGAAGAGAGAGAGAGCGCGCGCACAATCATCTTTCACTGTCTGATGTTAATGTTCTCCTTCTCCACTTCTTTCTCTCTCTCCTTCATCGTGCTCTCTCTCTTTTTCCCTCCTTACCTGTTTCCCTCTGTCCATCTTGATCTTTCTCTGCCCTCGTTTTGCTTTGTGCCCATGTGCTCGTGTGCATTTTTCAGTGTACACGTTTGTGTGTCTCTGTGGGGAGCGAATTTCCCCAAAAGCTTGCTTCCCAAGCATGGAGACCATTCTGTCCTGGCTCCCAGATGGTGGAACGAACGTCCGCTGGCTGTCTGGACAGCAGAACTCTTGCAGTCCTCAAAGTCCCATCTATTTATGGAGTATTTAAGTGACCGCTGATCCTGCACCTATATCGAGTAACTGAAACTCTAGTACTTATTGCAGGGTGTTGTTTACTGCACTGATGTAGGCTGCTCCTTTGATTATTGCACTTATTGTTGTCTGTTATAAAGCTTTGTGTTTTGCACTTCTGGGTATCAGCATTGATTCCTGTATTTCAACAGCATTCTAGTTCAATGGTATCTTCAACTCTAACCTACTCTGCTGGCTAGGATGTGTTCTATGAGTAGATGACAAAGCACTTTTGTAAGTCGTTCTGGATAAGAGGGTCTGCTAAATCCTGTAGATGTGCTGTGCTGTGTAGTACTGTGTATTTGTGATGCTGCTATATAGAGCTGCTCATAGATTAGGGAATGTGTTCTGGTTTGCATTGATCCTGACCCCAGTACTGAGGGCAGAGCTCACCTCAGAGCTCTGTAGGTATTCAGCACATCTCTCCTGTAGGTACCTGTAGTGACTCCTGTAGTGTTAGGTCACTACCAACCCTGACCTCACTAGTCGGTAAAAACATCATTATGTTTTATTACCTGGATTTGTTTATTTGATGTCAGGTGTAGTGATGTAATAAATGCACACGGGCAGAGCAGCGATGCGCATGTGTGTGACCTTTGACCCAATTCACTGGTCTCTGTTCACTTTCATTTCCTGGTTCGCTCCTACAGCCTCTTGTAAACTCTCTCTGAGCTGGGTGTGTGTAGGGGGTGTGTGTGTAGGGGGTGTGTGTTGTACTGATTTAACATCGGACAGTTCCTCTGAATCTTGTATAGTAGATATCTGTGTGTGGGTCTCTGTACATATAAAAATCTTTCACTGTACGCTCTGGATTCCTCAGGTAAGTGTGTTTATGCTGGACCTGAGCCATTATTTTGATATTGTGTGTGAGTGAGGGTATGAGATCCTGTAAATAGCATGTGATGGGAATGGGACCTGTTACAGAGGCCCGCGCTCTCTCTCTCTGTGAACTCTGTTAGTTGTGTTTTTGTTCAGAGTTTTAGTTCACAGTCCCTCAATTCTGGTTGCTGTGCATCGTATTTGAGTGTATGGTACACTTGTAGTTACCGTAGTAACTGCTAGTAGCGTTGCAGTGGGTGCTGTGCCTCCAGAAAGTCCAAACGTCTGAAGTGGTGTTGCTTCCACTGCTCTGCTTGCTCGTTTCCATGGAATAATTCAGTGCATTTTCAGGAGCCAGTCAGAATACATCAGCTGCATGCAACACGCCTAATCAACAAAACTAAACAAAACTAAAGACGTTAACATACATATACCCTCGTTGCTTTAACAAAGTAGCGACAATTTATACTGCATGACTGCACAGATATTGACTGTTTTACTGGGGTTCCATTTACACTAGTTGGTTAGGGTTTATGCAGTGTTTGTAACCTTTATGTGGACTTTTTATGTGTTGATACTGTACAGGACTGGCATTACTTCAGCTATGACAAGGCAGGCTGTCTGAGGACTGCATTACAGCTCTTTTGATCTGATTTTACTGTGTGTCTGAGTGTCTTCCTCTCTCGCTCTCTCTAGGATGAATGGGAGCACAGTAGTAATGGCAGTACAGGTTCTCGACCCAGTTCAGGTTCTAGATCAGGCAGCCAAGGCCATAACAACCTATTCTGTGCACCATCCAAGGTATGAACGTGCGCGCACAGACACACACACACGTTCAGTTTAACTGTTGAATCTAATCATCTTCCTGGATTTTAGAATGGGAACAGAGACGGTTCCTTTGACATCCTGGGCACAGACATCTGGGCTGCCAACACGATGGACTCCCATGGGTAAGCTCATCACTCGTCCTGCTGCCCTGTCAGGACAGCTCATGGTCCTCACACTCCTCGCACTTAGCAAGTTTGGGTGTGTGATTTGGTCCATTCGGAGTTTGGAGGTTCCACTCGTGTGTCTGTGTGTGTGTGTCTGTGTGTGTGTGTCTGTGTGTGTGTGTGTCTGTGTGTGTGTGTGTGTGTGTGTCTGTCGGTCTGTCATGTTGTGGTATCTTTCCTGTAGTACAGTGCTGATGTTCTGACTGTGTGCATTGACGGCGCTCTCCTTGTGCGGTGGCGATGGGCTCACTTTGTGCAGTCTCTATGCCCACACTACAAGCACTGTTCCTGCCCTGACTGTGTGCAGCGCTGATGTTCACTGCGTGCAGTGTCCATGCTCTCATTGCGTGCAGTGCTGATGTTCTCACTGCGCGCCAGTGGTCTTGCTCTGCAGTTCTCGTATGTGCACTGGCTGTCAGGTCTCCCGAGCACACGCCCTCCTCTGTACGTTGGTTGCTCGTGGAGTGGGAGCAGTGGTTGTTTGCCTTGGTTGCTTTAAGCCAGTATGAATGTGAGCTGGTAAAAGCCTAAACTGGTTGGTTAGCTGGTGTTGGATGATGACCAGAAAACCCTGCTCTGATGTAACTGGTTCAGGCTATGCAGAACTGGCACTGAGCGTAGTACTGATGTCATTTACCTCACACTGATATGAAACCAGGTAATGTTGCCTTAATCTGGATTTACCATTATATACCCAAACCACACACCTGAAACCACTATCAAGTGGTGAGCAGATCTCATTAGATAAACTGGTCATATGCAAAATTATTTCTGCAGTTGTATAATTTTCTTCCTTCTTCCCCCTCCCTGTCTGTCTGTGTGTCTGTGTTTCTTGTGTCTGTCTCTGTGTGTCTCTTGTGTCTGTGTCTGTTTGTGTCTGTGCAGTGGTGCAACATGGGATCTGCAGCCAGAGAAGCTGGACTTCTCCCAGTTCCCCAGGAAGCAGTTCAGAGGCACACCGAAGCCCCTCCCCCACATCGACCGTGAGGGGTGAGCCACACAGACACTCAGAGACTCACAGCTCCCCACATGAGCAGAGAATTGGTAGTGTGTACGGTTGTGGTGTGTACAAAATAATTGTTTTTAAAAGTCCACCTTGAACCCAAACACAGAGGTTGTGGACTGCGTTCATAAAACGCCCAAGGATGGGGTGGGGCTGTGCACAATAATTCGCTACTCTGTACTGCCCTCTAGTGGCACTACATAGCAAGCGTGAAATGATTTGCCCATCTGAATTGGGTTTTTAAATTTCCTGTAATATTTATATAATATATTTTCTACAGGGCTGTTTTCTCCTTATTGGAGTGGTTGTGCTTGTTTTGATTGGTCTGTAGTAAGAAGTATGGTGGTAAACATTTCTGATTGCCTGTTGTTGCTTCTGTTCTTATATTTAACGTCCATATTGTAGCACATTGTTTAGTATCATTTCTGCACAGTCGACACTTCCAGATTAACCTTGTGCACAATGAAAGAATTTTTTGTCCTAATCTGTTTCCCTTCTCGCCATCAGAATGATGAAGAGTAAGTTTGAAGATGATGGCGTTGACCTGAATGACATGGGCAGGTTCCTGCCTAACCTCCCGGTAGGCTTCTGCCTTCTGGCCCTTTATTAACGTATTAAATTAAATGGAATTTCTGTTTGTGGTGGATCTCTAGGCTGTGAACTGTGGCTCGGAGGGACGGTATTAACATGGGGTCAGAGCTCTACACTGAAAAGGAGCTTTTCTGCCCAAGACTAACAAGTCGTATAATATAAGTGTAGCGCTTGTCAGGTGCCGTGTGCAGGTGACTGGTGTCAGTAATGCCGTCTGTAGTCTAGACCGTGTTGAGCTGCGCTATTGTTTTGAGCTGCTGTGTAATGACGCAGAAATCTGAAAGAGCCTCTGCTGGTCAACAGTGGGGATGCACGTAAGACATTAACAATCCAATTCTGCCATCTAGTGTTCTTCTGCGGATATGACTGTGTGCATCTTATTGATTCAACTGAAAACTAATTTTACTAAAGGGAAGAGCAGCGTTTACTGGGTTTGCTGCTGCTGCTTTCAGTGGGTCTGAGATCAGCGTAAGAGGAAAGATGTGGCGGGACTGTAGCGGAGCTGAGTCTGGCTGAACAGGCAGAATGCAGCGGTGAGTGATGGGACATCATCACTCACGTGTGGGACGGGTTCCGAGAGCCACGTGGCCCGCCAGCGTGAGAAGCAGTGCGGCGCCGCCCCCCAGACCTGCTGGAGCCGCTCTCCTGGGCCGGGCGGGGCCATGCGGGGCAACCAGCCCTGTGCCTGTCTCTGTTCAGGAGTGCTAGGGCAGACACACACTCACTCGCACACATACACACACGTGCACACCCACCCAGTGTCTAGTATTATATCACTGGAAGGCCAAAAGGGCATCTGAGATCTCAACACTGGTGTTAAGGTCTGGGTGTACACCGTTCGTTGTCAGAGAATTTGAGGTGTCTGTGTGTAGGTGTGTGTGTCTGTGTGTAGGTGTGTGTGTGTGTGTGTGTGTGTGTTGCCCTCCAGCTCTCACCCACGTCATGGTCAGCCCTGTCATGCTAATGCCAGCAATTGTTCTCTTTATTCCAGTGTTCTTCTCCTCCTTCCTCTGTCTGTAGGTTAAACATGCAAAGGGTTCAAAACTCCACCTTGAGCGAGGAAGGGAAGGGGGGATGAGGGAGGGAGGGAGAGAGAGAGTGTACTGAAGCTGTTTGAAAACTTGACTGGTTAAAATGGCCTTGATATCAGTTATTATTTACATGGTAGTTTGGTAGCGTTTTAGGTCATGTTCCATTTTCTTTTCGTATTTGTTTACTTTGGGTACTTGTAAGAGTTCAGCTTCTGGTGTGTGTTGTGAAGGAATCCAGAATCCTGTTTTGATCAGTGTGCTTGAGTGTTTAAACTCTGATGTGTGTTTGTGCTCTTCTGTTTGTGAGTGTTTAAACTCTGATGTTTGTGCCCTCCTGTGTTTGTGAGTGTTTAAATTCTGAAGTGTGTGCTCATGCTCTGAGTGTTTAAACGTTCTGCCCTTTGCTGGAGTTGGATGGAGAGCAGGACCCAACCAGGTAGACGTGTGTGCGCGCGTATCTGTGTGTGCGTATCTGTGTGTGCGTGTCCTCCTTAGCCCCAGACTCAAAGACTCGGTGCTGTCTGTTCGTTTCAGGGCTGTGTCTCTGTTATAGGGCCACTAAGTGATGGCCAGAGTGGCAGAGGAAAGTTTTATGAGCACTTAAGAAAATACTTCAGACGTAAACACAATGGAACGCGGCTTGATTCTCTCCGTCAGGTCCATGTTTCATGTGCATGTGCCCTGGTCTCATTGAAACAAACTACAAAAATATTGTAATGATTCTGTGTTCTGTCGATTATATAACAGCAGGCTTATTTTGGTTAACGTGTTACATTATCGCAGTGGGGTGTGATCTCGTGTGTGTGGGGGGGGGGGGGGGTGGAGTGATGCACGCTCAACCTCCCTGTCAGGAAGGGGTTAACGAGTGAAACTGATGAGTAGCCTGACCCTCAGCTTCCCCCTGTAACCCACGGCAACACAACTGCTGCCACACCCTCCTTCCGGCGTCTGTGGCCGTTCCCGCCCACTTCCATGTCTTCCCAAAGTACCTGACTCTAACCAGCAGACAGTGGAAGAGTCTTTTATCATGCAGGCATGTATATACACACACACACACACACACACACACATGCAAGATAACACAGATAACACACAAACACAACACATGATCACCTGCTTTTACTTGCTGGAAAATAACAGCAAAACTTTGTCATTTTGTATGTCCTTTATATAAGAGAGAGAGAGAGAGAGAGAGAGGGGCAGGGAACGTGGAAGGGAGTGTGTGGACGTGCGTGTATACACACTTTTATGTGTATGCGTCAAATTTCCATTCAGATTGGCTGATAAGTGTCCGATAATCAGAGAAACGATATGTTTCTCTCCCTGTGTGTGTGTACGCACGTCTGTGTGTGTCACGTTTCCAGCTGATGTGTGATTTGAAACGTAGCTCCATTGTTTGTGTCGGCAGACTCAGTGACCCAGAATATCCTGACAAATGCAGATATCCCCTAATACACACACACACACACACACACACACACACACACACACACACACACACATGGACACAGACAGGAATATTTGACAGGACTATTGGTGTGTGGGTGTGTGAGAGTGAGTGCATTTGTGTGTGCCATGTATCGCAATCTATAAGCCAATGTGTGTCTGAACACGTGTGTCTCTGAGCGTGGGTGTGTTTAATGTGTGTGCATTTAATGTGAGGACTGCGTTACCCAGTATCCTTGATGATGTCCTGCGTTACCCAGTATCCTTGCTATGTTGCCCTGTGTTACCCAGTATCCTTGCTGCGTTGCCCCGCGTTACCCAGTATCCTTGCTGCGTTGCCCCGCGTTACCCAGTATCCGTGCTATGAGCCCTTGGCTGGGATGAATGGCTGACACCCCCCCCCCCCCCCCAATCACATTGTCAGTTTCTCACTTGCAAAACAGGGCTGTTTTCAATAAGCCCAGAGCCATTCTGTCTGTTTCCGTGTGTGTGTGTGTGTAGTTGGTTCATAATTTCCTCTGTGACTTTATTAAACATGCTCAGTGGGAATGTCCCTGTTGTCGAGTCACTTTGTGTGTGTGTGTGTGTGTGTCTGTGTCAGAGAGAAAGAGTGTGTGTGTGTGCGTGTCTCACAGTCTGTGTGTGTGTGTGTGTTAGCCAGTTGGTGAGTGTGTGTGCGCCTCTCCATCACTCTGTCAATTTCAGCTGCTCCAGAAAAGAGAGAACACATTCAGTTCTATTTCTCTCTCATCTGTTGTGTGTCAGCTTGTATCTCCTTCATTTCTCTCTCTCTCTCTCTCTCCCTCTCTCTCTCTCCCTCTCTCTCCCCCCTTCCTCATCTATCCTCATGATCCCTGAACTCTCCCTGTGTAATGTATATGTTTGTTTGTGGACTACGTGTGGTATGTATGCTTTTTTTGAACAATGCTGAATGTGAGTGTGTTATTGTACGGTGTGTGTGTGTAGAGGATATGTGTGTGTGTGTGTGTGTGTGTGTGTGTTCATTCATGTACGCGGTAACTCCGGTGTGATAGGCCAGTCTGCGGGGACACGTCCGGTTCCTGCTGAACAAAAGCCGTGGCCGAGTCAACCCGCCAAGCTACGTGCAGCCCGGCATCGCTGTACACAGTACTGGTCATGGAAGGAGAGAGGGAGGGTAGAAGGGAGGGAGAGGGGAGAGAGAGGGAGAAAGAGGGAGGGAGGGTGGCGATGGAAGGATGAGGAAGTAGGGAGAGAGGGAGAAGGAGTGGGAGGGATGGAGAGAAAGTAACGATGGATGTATTTTTTTGCTTTTTCAGAAATGCCTGAGTAACTGTGTTTGTGTGTTAGAAGAACAGAGAGAAAAATAGAGGGGGGAACGTGGAACTGTCACAGAGCAACTTGACTTTATTGTGTTTTCCACACTTATTATAGGGTGGGTGGGTGTGTGAGAAACTACTCTTATAAGCATGTTAAGCATGGTGATATGAAGCGCAGGAGGTTGGTGCTGTCATAAGAAGCTCTCATGCCCTGCTGCCCCTGGGTTCCTGGGAGCACCTGTCTGCTACACTGGGGCTTCAGGGTTACCGTGACGACAGCCAGACTAAGCCTTGTCTTACTCTCGCTGAACAAGTGTGTGGGGTGGTAAACGTGAGGTGCCTAGAAAGGCTGTATATGTTAACTAGAACGTAAGCATACCAAACCGCTCTGTTTTTGGGTTAGAACTTGTCCAGAAGGCTTAAAGCACAGATGTCCTGTTGTGTGCGATCTCAGATATCTTGATATTGCAGACGTACAATGACTGGTCACCACAGTGCCCAACTTACCTACCTATATATTAAAAGCACTTAAAGGTAGTCAAATACCAACTGTGAAGTAATGTTAGTGCTTTTAGCATGGATGTGTTTAGTTCTGCACTGAGAAACACATTCATAAATGTAATAAAATGACAACACTACCTTTTAGCACACATTCTGTTATCTGGAGTCAGTTACATGTCTGGTGTAGACCTGCTGTGGCTTGGCTGACTGCAGGCCCGTGTCTGCATTATTCTGTCTACACCATAGACCCGACCTTCCTTTAAACGTAAGGACTCCAAACGTGTCCACCTAAAATAAACTGATGTTCACATCGTTTGAGGACAGAGGTGATCACAGTAATGGTTTCAACCATTATAAAGTCAGTGTCTTACTAGATATGCGATGAGTCACAAAACTGCTGATATTAACGATGATTTTTGATCATCAGCGATAGTAAAACAATGGCCTTCGCATATCACCTCTCATTGAGTCATTCAGGACCAATTTGCTATTAAACTTTAATAAATACATCCTCAGTGAGAGTCTAAAGAGAGAGAGGAAGATGGATTGTGTCATTTTTTTTTATTTAATCCGACAAAACGTCAGTGAGCCCATTAGCTGCTTCTCCAGAGCAGCACCTGGCAGCGGATGCTCACGCTTCACAACACCTTATGCACACAAACACCTGCTCTCTGTATCTGGTCTCTCCAGCACTGTTTGGAGCAGCATTAGGTGCGGCGAGAGAGAGAGAGATGGTGAGACGGGACCTCCTCTCTCTAGGAGAACAATAAGGGGGCCTCCTCCCTTTTCCTATGATTGTGTGAGAGATTCGTCTACCCTGTCAGAAGCAGGACTACTACAGGGAAGACACACTCGCTATGTCTCTCTCTCACACTCTCTCACACACACACACACACACACACCTCTCACATATTCGCATTCCTTCATACTCTCACACTCATATCCATACCTACTCTGCACTTTGACCTACATTTCTTTACTGATGCAACTCTTCTTTGTGACCATGTGGCCTCCAACGATGAGACTCTCACACCTCCACAGTCAGACAATGGACAGGCCAGCAAGACCAAAACACTCTGCAGTTGTTGTGTAAAGGTCCGTCTGTCCTGGTCCAGCCTTCTCTTTCAGCTGAATGCTTTCAAAAGCTGCTTTAGGCGTGGGGATGGCCACGCTACAGTGCCCCCTGGAGCTCAAGGGCAAAACTACATCACAAGACGGTGCATCTGAGCAGCAGAAGGGCTACCTGTCATGCGGGTTACCCTCCGTACGCCCCTCACATACTACGTCCTCCAGAGCAGAGCAGTGTGGCTACCGCTGAGACTAGCTGTGGCCGCAGGCAAGCAGGGACCGTCTAGCTTGGTCCCATAGCGTAATGTCATCCCTTAAGCTTGGGGCAGCGCAATGGGGGCATAGCATACCACCGCAAATCGCGATTGCCATGTTTGAAAAACACGGGGTTAAAAGCGACAGGGCTAGACACTGACCTGGTGAGGAGGAGCACGGGGACAGTTCAACGCTCACCTCAGCACGCCACGATGAAGAGGCCTGCGCCTCCAACCTTCATCTCCACCCTGCACAGCATAACATCGCAGCAGTGATTTAAGGACAATTTTGAACTGCCATTGCTGCGGCAGGCTCCTTAGACCCGTGGGGTTTGAGGATGTGATCATTTGTTGTTTGTTGTTATTTATGTTTGTGTTTATTTTGTCTTAAGATAAACTTCGAAAAGTGTATGCACAGGTGTGTATTGGTGTGTAGTTGGTAGTAGTTTTTAATGTATGTAAATATTTTTTAAAATATAATGTCAGGATGATATTCCGTGTGTGAGAGAGAGTTTTCAGAGGAGCAGTACAGATGTAGATTTTCCCTGCTCACTTACTCCTGAAGACATTCTTTTGGGTTTCCTGTTAGGTTGGAATCTGGCCTGGCCTCACTTTGAGGTCACAGAGGGAATGTGGGATGTGTGTGTGTCCGTTGGGAGTTCTGGGATTTGGGCGGGGGCCACTTGGCAGAAGAAGGTGATTTCACTTTACAAAGGTGTTGAGTTCCTGAACTGCACATAGAGAGACAGACAGACACACACACACACACACACACACACACGCACGCACTGAGCATAGTTTCACACGCACAGCATAGTTTCTGTTCCACACTTCCAGGTACTGAATTTTGATAGAATTTTCTTCAGTTCAGTACATCCCTTCTGCCTGACCATTTTAAATGGAGTAAGTTGGCCAAGGCTGGTCAGAGAGTGAGGGACAGAAGCACAGAGAGAGAGAGAGAGAGAGCTTTCTAAACAAACCAGCCCCTAAGAGTTGAGTTACACTGTGGCCAGAGCCAGACTGGTCACCTGGCAACCAGGACCAAAACAAACGCAGCAGCGAGGAGAGCAGACAGGTCCAAAAGAGGAGACGACCCAAGTTAGACAGCATGAGGGAGTCCCCCCCACCCCCGGGCCACACACTCACTCCCCCCATAGGCACTGCCTGAACAGAACTGACAGGCATTCCTTGGCCCCGCTGCTCGGCCCTCTGGAAGCAGATGGTGGGGAGGGGGGGGTTGATCATCTGATCAGGCTTACATGTGTTAATCCATTCATTCATTTATTCATTCATTCATTCACATGTTTATTTCAAGTCTGAGAACACTAAGGGGAAATCCTCATTGAATCTGCAGCTGAACACGACGGAAAAAAAAAACAATAATTGGGAAGCATGATGCTAAACAAAGGCTATGTACATAATGAAAACGTGGGTTCAGATCCGAGCGCATTTCTGAGCATCCTAGGGGTCCCAGCATGTGAGGGACCAGGGCTTGGACTCCTGAGTGTTTTGGAACATCAGTCGGCGGTAAACGGTGCAGTCCAGAGGAACTGGATGCAGAGTGATGGAAGACTTGGCTGGATGTGCTGGGACTGGGATCCTGGAGCCAAAAGAAAAGAGTAGATTTATTAAGCGCCTTCTCTCTCTCTCTCTCTCTCTCTCTCTCTCTCTCTCTCTCTCTCTCTCTCGCTTATCAAACAGCAAACACTCTCTTCCTCTTCCTTTCAGTCAGCAGCGGTTGGCCCTGGCTCCTCTGGGGTTCAGTGCAGGAAGCTGGAATGTTGTCCGATGGGCCGTGGCGCTCGGACTTTGTTTCCCTCTGACCCGGAGCGAAGTGGAGCAGACACGAGCCGCCTTGGCTGTGATCTCACTCGGCTGCGTGACCCCGCCTCCTAGCCCATGTGATCCCGCCTCCTGGCCTGTGTGAAACTGCTTCCTCTCTCCATCTGGTTCTCCTTCAGTGTCTTTCTGACTTTCCTCCTACTGCCTCTCTGTCTCTGTCTCTCTTTTTCTCTCTTGTGCAGGATCTCACCTTTTTCTTCTGTTTTTCTCTCTCTGTCTCTCTCTGACTGTTTTGTTTTGTTTTGCTTTCTCGCTCACATATTCCTGAACTCTCTGTTGTTGGCGGTTATTTTGCGACAGGCATTAACTCTGGTCATGAAGGTTAGCTCAGTTCTCTGCTCCGTTCTCCTCGGAAAGCACCAGGAGGCCCACTGAAGTCCGGAACTCTTGGAGCCACAGAGAGCGTATGCTTAGTCACGCAGACGTCTCTGCGAAGTCTCTGAAGAGAGCGTCACCCCAGCCTGCCAGGCTAACTTGGACCATTTCAGTTGTGGTGAAGAGAGAAGGGGGGGGGGGGTTAGGAAAATGAAACGCTTGTTAAAGGGGAGGAGAATGAGAAGCATTTCACCTGGCTTGGCTGTTCGAAGCTGGGTGTCTCCCTCCCACTTCCGCTGGCCTGAAGAAAGATCAGTCACCTCGGGAAGGTTCTTACCAGAAAGTTGCATCACTTAATAAATAAATACATAAATAAAAATCAAATACTGTTGATTTTAAGTAGAAAACAATTAATGAAATATTAAAAATTAATGAAAATACATTAAAGGAAAAAATGTTTCTATTTGAATTTAAAGAAATGAAATAAAACCAAAAAGTAGACTTAAAATAAATATGATTTAATGAAACATATAAAGTGTGTAAAATTGGAGAACTGTCCCTAAGAGCTAAGCACAGTCTTTTGGGCCTGGCTGGGAACTATGTGGGACAGATGGTGTTTGGTCTTGCTTTGAAGGTGTCCGGCACTTTTGAGGTTTTGAGTTCGGAAAGGCTTGTTTGATGGACACATTAGCCCTGAACTCTGTGATTTATAATGTGTAATACAGGCAGCTCTGTACCACACTGGGAGACAGTGTAAGAGGGGATGTGCGCTCCCTGTTTTTGCCTTTAGTAAGAATTCTACTGGCTTCTTATCGAATTAGGTGGCGTTCTTATGAAGACCTATAAGGAAACCTTTATTCTAACAGATCCTGCTGGAAATGGAGGCATGGGCCGGTCTCTCGAGGTCTTGTGTTAACAAGAAATCTCTCATTTTGTTAATATTTCTTAGGTGTTGGAAAGTTGATGTGTTAATTGTTTTGACGTGACGGCTAAAACAGATAAAAGTCCATTAGAACACGCAGGCTGTGAACCAGTTCTTTAGGTTAGAAGGCTCTCGCGTCAAGATGGGCCTCAAGTCTATGTCTCTGTTCTTTATTTCCAAACAAAACAGCCTCAGTTTTAGCTGTACTCAGCAGGATTTTTTGCAGTTTGTGATGTGTTCAGTGTACCGACATAGTGAGCTGATGGGTCATTTGGTGAGAGAGTTAAATAGAACTGAGTACCATCTGCATAGCTTATATAAATTGAATTGAAATGGCCTAAGAGCAGAACCTTGGGGGACACCACAGGTCATTGGCATCTGCTCAGATGCATATTGATCTATTTCAACAAAGTAGCTCCTACCACATGACCCAAACCAGTTTAGAGTCCAACCTCAAGTCTCAGACTAATTTATGATCGATGGCATCAAAGGCAGTCCTGAGATCAAGTAGTAGAAGAGCAGATGTTTTTCCAGGATCTGTATTTAAACAGATGTCATTAAGAGCCGTTACAGGAGCTGTCTCAGTGCCAGGGCTGGGCTGAAACCCTGGCTCAAAGTTGTCAAAACAGCTGTTTAAAGATAGAAATTAGTTTCTTTGGACCCCACTTTCACAATGATGTTGCCAGTGAAAGGTAGATTTGAAACGGGTCTAATTATAGTTTTTGTAAAGGCTGGAGTGCCTGGTGTTTGGGAATGCAGTTAATGTAATAGGATTATTACACTGGAGCAGTACTGGGGGGGGGGGGGGGAATCAGGAAGCCACCTCAAACAAGTCACTTCCCACACAGTCACATTCCTCAGAGTCTCTCTTTCTGTGTGTGTGTGTGTGTGTGTGTGTGTGTGTGTGTGTGTGTGTGTGTGTGTGTGTGTGTGTGTGTGTGTGTGCGTGCGTGCGCGTGCACGCACCTCATGGAGTTTTAAGAACGTGATGATCGACTTTATACCTTGCTGCTCTGCTCTCAGGTCCCACCGCAGGAATTCCTGCTTCTCCTGATCCAGTCTTCTGGGAGCCGGAATATTGAAGCTCCGCTCTGGTTGAATAGCCCTGTGTGTGAAGAGAGGGTAGGCGGTTTTAGCCTCGCTTCAGCTCAGCTTTGCAGTCATGAGACGAGCCACAGGGCGTTTACACATGTATTTCTGTTAGAGCGCTGCACACTGGGAAACACGTTACAGACGTTAATGGCATTCTGCACTAGAAGAATTTCAGAGCTGTTGGATCAGATAGGAATCTTAAGTTATAGGGGCTGAAATCTCTGAAAACACAAGGGTCATCTTTCCATGTGTGTCTGTGACATTCTGCATTAGACTTAGTCACATGTAATTAACTCTGTCAGATGTAATGGCGCAAGATCGTGGGGTAGTTCCGTTCTGCATGGGGATTTTAGAGCTCAGATGTAGCCCTGCAACTGGCCAGTCAGAGCTCAAATGAAGCCCTGCAATTGGCCAATCAGAGCTCAGATGAAGCTGTGCAGTTAGCCAATCCCAGCTCAGGCGGAGCCCTGCACTTGGCCAATCAAAGCTCAGCTGGAGTCATGCAGTTGGCCAGTCAGAACTCATCTGAAGCCCTGCAGTTGGCCAATCGGAGCACAGATGAAGCCCTGCAATTGGCCAATCGGGGTGCAGATGAATCCATGTAGTTGGCCAATCCCAGCTCAGCTGCTTCTCTGCCTTGCAGAGTCATGTGGGTAAGTAATATTTTACTTGGGTGGAAGTGTTCCTTAATGTGAAAAGAGGGGTTGGCAGGCTTTTGAGAGGTTCCTCGTGTTTCTGACCTCTTCCCTGCGTGAACTCTACCCTTCTGTCCTTTTTTTTAATTTATTTTTTTTATTTTTTTAGATTTTTAATTTATTTGTTTTTAGCATTTTCCATTACATTTCACTGGTCAATAAAGCTTATCCTTCACTTTCATAGTGGATTTTCAGTTTCATAACTCACCAGCATGTTTTTTGCCAAAACAACGAGTGTAATGAAGCAGCGCATTAATAGGTTATGGTTAGTGTCGTTCTGCATCAACATTTGGTACGCATGACACGTTTAGCAGTAAGCCAAAACTGTCATGAAAAAGAAAGCGTCCTGTGGTATGAAATGCACAGCTCCGACACGCATGATTCCAGATCGACTCTCCTCTGACCTCATCATTACCTCACTCTTTAACCGCCATTCGGGGCAGGGTGGAGTGCATGAGTCACTCATTAAAGGCAGACTCCAGGGTGACCTCTGACCCCAGGAATGTGGCGCTGTACGTGCATTTCCTGTGAGCGTCGCTCCCCCTCCACTGTCATGTCAGCACCCTGGTCAGAGGGTCAGAGGTCATAACCTCTCTGCGTCATCACAGAGATGTTGTAGTAGTTTTGTTTACCGTTTTCGTTATCAGTGTTGTATCTAATAGTAATAGCACATTGTCATCACCACTATATTTTCATGCATTTTCAGCAAAGCTTACTTTTGTCGATAGCTCTGTGGACTGTGGACCCTAATGTCATGCATGAGCGTATTGTATATGGCTGTGTTCTCCAGGCTTGTGCAGAGAGGGCATCGTGGTTGCAGTAGTGCGGCCCTCTGCCTCAGTAAACATGGGCATGTTCTGGAGTTCTGAAACTCAGGCGTGTGAGGCAGATTCTCATCTGGACTCCATCAGTGAGCAGGATTAGGGCTAATGATCTCCTCCAGGAAAACAACAGTAGCTGAACATGCGACTCCGGCCGCTCCCTCCCACACCTTCCTCCTCTCCTCTCCCTCGCTCCTCTCTCCTGACTTCTCTCTTGCTCTTCTAATTCCCCTCTGGTGTTGAACTGTACCAAATGACTGCAAGTCCAACAGCAAATGTCCTCCCAGGGTGCAGGGGAAACGGTCCCTTTTCACGTTCACGTTTAGGGTGGCCATTTTGAAGTGATACTCCACATGGTTTCTGTTAACAAAACATTTGTTCCTGAGTCTTCACTCTGACTGCTCTGTTGTGCTGAATTCTTTGTGTACAGGTTTGGAACCTTGTAGGTTTTTATTCTCTTGAGTCATTTAAGCATTTTGGTGGGGTTTTCTTTGCCGTTTTGCTCTTTTTTGTCGTTTCTCGCTGGCTGTGTTTGGTTGGAAGGGTCTTTGTATCCCCTTTGGCCTCATTGGCGTGCGGGGGTGGGGTTTAGTGTCAAAAGCGCTTATTACCGTGCCGACGAGGAAAAACAGCCTGTTACACGAGTCTGCCTCCACATCTGTGTCCAATCAGAAGGAGCCAATCAGCATTCAGCGGTTTGGCTGCAGTAACTCAGTAAGACAGAGAGAGAGAGAGGGGGAAAAAAAAATCACAGAGGAGAAATGGGGTGGGTGTGTGTGTTTGTGTATTTGGTGGTGTGTGTGTGGGTGTGGGTGTGTTTGTTTGTTTGTTTGTGTGTTCTTTGTGTCTGTGTATTTGGTGTGTGTGTGTGTGTGGGTGTGTGTGTGTGGGTGGGTGGGTGGGTGGGTGGGGGTGTGTGTCACTTTGCCAGGAAACACCCACTGGCTGTTTCACATCACATACTTCCAGTGCCACTCAAGCTTAGGAAACACTCTGTTCTGTTGATGAGTTTTCTGGAGTTTGGTGGCACCAGTCTCCACTTCAGCTCTGATCAATAGCCTTTAACACCCATACACACTTCAGAGGAGACACATATACACACACACGCACACACACACACACACACCTACCTGAATGTATGTACCAAACATGCTTACACATTTCCTTAACACGTGTGGGCACTGGTGCAGGCTAAAGCGCACACACCAACTCCCACATGCACGCCCCTACTGAGCCAACAACCACTTCCTCCTCTCGACTGGTGTTTGCTGACGGGTGTCCATGGTAACCTAGTGGAACCGGTGTGCAGCTTGTTGGCGCCTGATGGGTGGAGCCGTGCCAGGCGTGTCTGGCTGCTGGTGAGGCTGGCAGAGCTGGGCCTCAGAGGGTTCCTGCCTGCCACCCTTTCCCGGGGGATCTGATGAAGGGGCACGAAGTGGCGTGGCTGGCCGTTTTAAGGCTCGCAGTTTTAAGCAGGAACAGGCCGGCGTGGCGAGACGTTCCGGGTATGAAAGGCACGCACCCACCGTGTGAACGTTGGCCGCTCTGGTCTCTGATAAAATGTGACCTACTTTATGCAGCCTAACTGAAGCTCTCTCTCTCTCTCTCTCTCTCTCTCTCTCTCTCTCTCTCGCAGATATTTCCGCCATTGCCTAACGAAGCTGAAATCGCAACCACCAAAAAGCTTTTCCGTAGACGCCGAAGTGACCGGCGGTAAGTCGCCATCTTCCTGCCACCAGAGTGCTGGAGAACATCACCTCCAGCTCAAGTGTCACTACGCCGTGGAGAGAGAGCGTTCCTCACACACTCTCTCACACACTCTCCCACGACACCAGCCGAAAACGTCAAAAACAGGAACGTTGGCATTCATCTGGTAAAAGAAGGAAAAGGAAATGCATCAAACACAGCGCACACACACACGCGTGCACTTTTCCCAAGAGCTCTTGTTTAATATTGAGCTTGGAGTGGGAGGTTTCTTGACCTTGTCAGACTTGTGACACGACGCTCTCTGCAATCTGCAACTTGTGCAGTTCAGCATATCTGGAAGTGTCTAACTTGCATTTCCTACATAATCTGCACCTTTTCATCTGCAAATAAGACTTTCTTTTTTTTTTCTACTTGACATCACTGGAAAGTTCTTGGTTGCAATTTGCTGTTGCTAAGTAACGGCTTAAAAAGAAAATATTGTGGTCTCTGTATGAGGGGAAGGTTAGAGAGGAGCATGCCCCATTGGGTTTCAGTCTTTCTTCATGCAAACAGTGGTTGCATCCTTCCATGTGCTCCACATGTCTGTCCTCCACTGGCCAGGCTTTAGAGGGTGGTAGATCTGCCCTTGTCTTCTGACACTGTGTTTGTGTGTTGTTGTCGTCATCATAAATGATTACAAGCAGAACAATAATCATTATTATTATTATTGTCAGTGTAAAAAGTACAAATATAAAACCAAATGTTAAAGTAAACAAAAAATAAATAAATACATTGATAAAATAACCTTAAACAGAAGTGTAGGTATGTGAATCCAGACAGTCCGATGACTCCTTCCGGTTCCCAGAGCATGGATCATTTGTTGTAATGACTGAGCTGGCTGATGGGTGACAGATATTGTAAACTTTTGTTTGAAAATGATGGCACAAGCTAAGGGCTCAGATGAATCAAACAGGGTCTCCAAAAAGTCCTGCTTTGACTTGTATGCCATTACTAAAGGACACATAAAGCTGGGGTGACATCCGCAAACAAGCCTTTGTAAATAATGTGACAGCCCGCCACACCTTGGCCAAAGACATCCAGTCCACGCTCATATAGTCACTGACAACAGGGATGAGTACAGGAGTGGTAGCCGTTAATTGTGCACTGTGACACACAGACACCAGAGGCTTAAAAGCAGAAGCATTCATATGTCACCATAGTCCCCTGCCGATATAAAGCTCATAAATATTTGTTTCAGTGTTCATAACTAAAAGAGATGCGATAAGAAATGTACTTTAAGCTTAAGATCTGGTTAGTAAGTTTGGCACGTGTGTGTTTTAACAGAGAACTGTTCCCCCATCCTCATACCCAGCCGTCAGAGAGCACCTGTTCCACTCTAACGCCATTTACTCTCTGTAAATTACTGGTGATACTCATGAGAGAATAAAACATTTCCTCTTTTTTTTGGACTTAACTTGAGGTTCTGCAGGGATGTCTGAGTCCTTCAGTGCTGCAGACAGATGGGAAATCACAGGAGTCATTTACAGAGAAGTGGAAGCTAAAAATTTTTCAACTAATCAGTCAACCTTGCTGGTAAATACACAGAACATCTCAGCGAGGAGCTCATCCGAAACCCATTTACATTCTCAAGACTTTTAAAAGGCTTCCGTGCATGCTGGGCAAACCGATAGAGGACAGCCGTGGCACACCTGGTGATGGCGGACTGGCTGAAACGCGTCTGGCAGGTCGATTAAAAAGAGCAGCACTGTATTGATTTCTATCCAGAGAGCAAGCAGGAGTGAAACCTCCCAGAAAAGTATTTAAAATGTTCTCCTCCATTGTAGGAAAGGGAGGGGGGACCTGCAGTAGCCATTTCTGTTTGCTTTCTGTTCGTGTTACAACAGTAGACGTGTGCGTGTGCGTGTGTGTGTGTGTGTATGAGGTGAGAGACAGGGCCTGTGGGCATTCTTCATACTGGTGACTTACTGCAGTAAATCAGGGTCTATTCAGGGCAGACCTCAAACACACACTGCAGTCACGACCTTCAGAGAGAGAGCGAGGGCGGGGGGACACACGAGATTAAGGAGAGTGGAAGGTGGGGAGACGCATTCAGGAAGTCATATGGAAGGAGTGAGAGAAAGATTGTTGAGAGAGAAATGAGGAAGGTAAAAATAGAGAGGTGATGTAAACGAGCAGTGTGTATGAGAGGGACAGATATCGCGTGTATATGACCTGGACTTTTGTCTGTGGGTGTGTAGTAATAAATCCACCTGCCTAATATAGTGTAGGTTCCCTTCCATGCGGCCATAACAGCTCAGAGCCATCAAGACTCCCCAAGACCTCTGAAAGTGTCCTGTGGTATCTGGTACCAGGTCATTAGCAGCAGATCCGTTAAATTCCTTAAGGTGTGACGTGGATCAGGCTTGTTTTTCCAGGGTGCAATTTCCTGCTGAAAGAGGCCACTGCCATTAGGGGAACACCGTTGCCATGGCGATGGTGTGCTTGGTCTACAGCAATGTTTAGGTAGGTCTTGCATGTCAAAGTAACATCCACATGGACCCAAGGTTCCCCAGCAGAACACCACCCAGGGCATCACACCGCCTCCGCCGGGTTACCTTCTTCCCGTAGTGCGTTTCTGATCGTTTTTCAGTACCTTGTGCAACTTTAGCTGTCCGTTCCCCGCGCACATCAGTGAGCCTTGGGCGCCCTTGACCCTGGCCCCGGGTCACCAGTTGTCCTTCCTTGCAGCACGTTTGGTAGGTACTAACCGCACACCAGGAGCACACCACAGAATTCCGCTGTTGCGGAGACACTCCAGACAGTTGTCTAGCCATCATAACTCAGATCCGCACGTGACCATTTGCCCAGATCCGCACACGTGGCCATTTTTCCTGCATCTAGCATGTTAACTTCAACAATGGACCGTATGCTTCCTACCTAATAGGTGCCCCAGTCCTTTACTGGTGCCAGTGGGCTTAATTTTGTGACCAATCAGTGTGTGCACACTTTTTGTGTGTACATCTGTATGTGCAAGTGTGCGCTTACGTGAGTGTACATCTATGCACGCCTGTGTGTGTATACATTTTGAACAGACAGTAGTGTAAGTTTGCTCCACCTTTTGTGTAATCGATAAACACAAAAGACAATAGGTCACAGTCAGCTACAAAAGCGAAAAGCCTCTTTCGTGCTATTAAGCACAAATTAAACAGAATAATAAAGAATATTTGTTTGGAAGTTGTATTTCAGCAAGTCTAACCTGATGACATGTCATTGCCGGTTGCTCCGGTAATGTTTTCTGCTTTCGCCTTTAGATTCTGCTGAAAACCAGCAGGTATAAGAAACAAGCAGGCGGGTCTCTCTTTTTTATTTGTTTTTGCCTCCTGTGTGTCTTTTGCGTTCGCCATAGTGTGACCGACTCAGTCGGACGCCAACGAGCTCGAGCGAAGCTTGAAGCACGTGGCTAACCTGCTAACGGTTTACGGTTTCGCGTGGAACTGTCCACAGGTTGCCGCCTCTTCTCCGCGTGACTGCGTACGCCAACGTGTAAACGCGCGCGTTTGTGTGTCCTCGTATGCATGCGAGTGTCTCTTTCACTCGTTCTTCTTTCGACTTTCCCCTCTGTCCTTCACTTTCTCTCCTCCCCCCCCCCCCTTTCTTTCGCGCTTTATCCCTTTCTCTTCTCTCTGCTATCTCTCCCTCCTGGGCTCATTTCTCTGACAGAAGGCTTTCCAGCATGTTATTGCTGTGTACTGGCCACCCACAATGATTCGCTTCTGGCAAGGAGGACACTACGGTCTTGTTTGTTGGCATCTATTCTCTCTCTCTCTCCCCCATTCCACCCCATTCCTCCGCATCCTTCTGTCTTCCGTTTATCCCTCTGTTCTTGTCCCTACAGGTCTGACATTGGGCCTTGTTCCAGTCCTCTTGTGTCCTTCCGTCTCCTCCTGTCTGTCTCTCTTCAGCTTGGGTAATTCCAGACTGCAGCGCTGGGCACTCGAACCCCCGCTTTTCGCAGTAGGCTGCCTCAGTGGCTATAAACTGGAGCTTGGCATTTGACCCATCACACAGCCCTAATGCTGAGGGCCCTTCTAGAAAGCACTAGCAGAAAGGGCTCTTACAGTTCCTGCAGTCCGGTGATCACAGCGTAATTCCATATTGTGACTGGAGGCATTTGCCTGTTGCCTTTAGAAGATCCAGACAGTTTTCTGAATATTTTCTCTCTTCACCGGCACTTTATCGTAATGTTTGTTCAGCACGCTTTCAGAACTCTTCTGTTTAGCTCCGTATGCTTTTCAAAAACAAGGCCATACCTTATAATCTTTTCCTCTCCTCCAACTTATCATTTAAGGAGATATCAGATTGCCTCGTGTTTTCAAGCAGTGGGGAAACGCACACAAGTGTGTGTGTGTGTGTGTGTGTGCGCTTGCAAGCAAGAGGGAGAGAATTAGCACTTGTATCTCTGTATTCTGGGCAGATGTTTGACGTCCTAGAATGGCTGTGGGAGAATCTGTGTCTGCCGTGTCTGCTGGTGACAGTCTACCACCAGCAGTCTTTCAAACACAACTAACAAACCGCACCGCGCACACTTTCACATCATCTACTCGGTTAAAGCGCTAATTCCCTTATATGTGAATTCTTCTTCTTCTTTTTTAATGCCAGCTTGAGTCACAGTGGCTGGGTTTTGGAAAACTTGAGCAGTACAGCCCGAAATCTGTCTTCCTGTCGGCATGTCCCTCACGGTGTCCATGCAGCAGAGACGCACTCCATGGCTCCGCTGAAAGGCATGACGGAGGACCTTGGAGACCTCCACTCCCTGGGCATGTGGCCACACTGCAGCCTTTCTCGTCAGTCGAGTTGTTTGTGAAGGCCCGAAAGTGACCTCAAAACCGCCCTTCCAGGGTCAGCTGCAGTCTCGTGCTCGCTGTTTATATCAGCGATCAGGGGATTGGTTCCCAAAGTGGAATTTCTCCCAGTGTGAGGACAGCCTGGAAGCTGTGTGTCTCTTACCAGTCCTCCAGTTGCAAGGTCTTGACTGTCAGCTCAAGTTATCTGGATAAGTGGGAATTCCAGCGCTGGAATTAAGTTTATGGTTCGCGTCTCATTTTCGGGCAGGTCTTTCTGAATGATGGCGGGGGGGTCTTGTGTCCACCTGCCTTGTAATCAAATCCACTAAACCAGAAAGCGTACGACAGACGTCGGCGCTGGTAAGGTACATCACTCGCTGCCCCAAATGTTTGTGTTTTCCGGGTTTGCTTTTTTCTAAATCCTATTTAACATTCGTATTTCTGTACGTGTTTTGCGTTCACTGGATTTAGGTCTGAAATATGCACGTTGACAGATTCCTGGCACGTGTTCTGAGTCTGTTCCGTGTAGACTACAAAGGTCCAGGTGAGAATATTCATAACCTGTGTATGACGTCACGTCCTGTTTACCTCATGAAAATTAGAGGTATAAATTGAGATGGTATGAATGGCTGGGCTCAGCTCTGATACTCGTTCTAGTACTGGTACTGGTACGGATACTGGCACTCTACTTGTGCTGGTGTAGCAGAATGTACTGACCTCACTGGTAACGTGTGTGCAGAATGGAAGGATTTACACTATTGACATGTGTGTCTGTGTGTGTTTGTTATGTTTTAAAGCGTAAACTCTCAACGCGGGTGCTGTCCGAGCTTCTGTGTGCGTGCTCGTGGGGTGCAGCGGGGGGGCGTTATTTTGGCTAGAATTATTTCCATTTGTTAGACAGAGTAAATGTCTTGGTTAAAACACCCACTGAACTCTCATTAGAAACATCTGCGATGGGCAGGATAATTACAGCACGGCATTCACAATTTGGGGTTGTTACAGTGTTCTCTGTGCTGTTGCTGCTGCAGTAATGTTAAATGAATATTGCAGGGCCCAGTATTATGACAGCAATTTAAAAATGATATATTGTGCAGCCTTAATTGTTTTCATACAATCTACTCTTATTATGATACTAGTTTGTGTGCATTGGATACTAAATGATAGAATACTGTGTGTGTGTGTGTGTGTGTGTGTGTGTGTGTGTGTGGATGCTACATGCCTGCTGTTCAGACCACCTGTTTTAAATTTTTATGCCTGTCCTTATAACCACTAACCAAAAGAACCCTGCACACTTCCTGCATGCGTGCGCGCACACACATGCGCGTGCACGCATACACACTCACTCACTATGAGCGTGTAACAACAGATGGGCTAGTGGTAGAACATGACACACATAGATGTACACACACACACAGAGGCTCGTAACTCTAATTGAGGCGGCTTTGTATCTGTCGTTGTGTTTTACTGTGCTTGACTTGTTGAGGAGATGAGTGTTGAGACTCTGGGAGAGAAAGTTGGTGGAGTGGAGATGAGGGTGTGGAGCAGTTAGACAGGCATGCCTGGATATTAGTCTCTGCTTTGCTGCAAGGCCGTTGCTTTGAATTTAGTCCTCTCATGAACAGGTAAGCGTCAGCACTGCACTGATGTTACGGACCCTTACACACACACACACACACACAAATTTTTATTTTTTACCCATGGCATAATGTTACCATAGTGTATTGCAGCTGTTGAGTCCCATGGCCTGAGTCAAAATGAGGGGGGGGATTTCAAACCATGAGGAGAAATGTCCTCAGAACTGCAAAAGGGATCGACCTAGAGACTGTGGTTGTCACAGCAACACAGTTAGCATTCTGTGTGTCTCATCACATCTCTGCTCTGTAGCGTTTCGTAGTTGCCATGACATTCCATACATTTTACCCTGTAGGTTTCCAAACTGCACCTGACATGCCTCCTCATTGGCCTCACATGCCCCGTGTGTGATATGAAGGCTGTGGGGGCATCGCACAGAGAGGGCACGTTACGCTGAAGTGGCAGCGATTTCCTTCCAGCAGCACCTAGAGTCTGTCCTCTTGATTTTGTACCAGTAGATGCCACATTATTATTATTATTATTATTATTATTATTATTATTATTATTATTATTATTTGCCACAATTTTTCTTTTCCCCTCTCCTGGTCTGTTCTTATGCGCTCTCGCCCCGTCTCACTGAGTCTCGTGTTTCCGCCTCGTCTCGTTTTTGCCTCGTCCTGCCTCGCCTCACCTCTCCCTCCGTCGTTTGGCCCTTCCTGCCTCTTCCCTGCACTCCTCCCGTTTCTCCTGCGCTCGCTGTCCTCCTCGCCTCGCGTGGCTCAGTTTTGTCCCGTCCGTTGTCCATCCTTCGTTCACCCCCCTCCTCGCTCTCGTGCTTGTAGACCCGCCGGGCCTCCACAGGACCAGCTGACCGTGCTGCTGCCAGCCCAGGGAAGACGCCAGGTGTCCAGGTCAGTGTCTCCGCCGGTCCTGGTCCAGCACTCTTCGGTAGCCAGCTCCCCCTTCTTAGCCTGCCTGCAGCACGGGAAACAAACAAACAAAAACAGCAACACAACAAACAAACAGCAGCACTGACCTGAGGTTGCGGCGAATGAGCGGATGAGACGAGGGGGAGACGCTACTTCGGAGGTTTGGGACCGGGTCTTGTAAGGGTGGAGGGCACTAAGGAAACAGGAAGCTTGATTTGAGGATTTGAACTAGGAGCAGGCCCTGGACCGAGACCGAGCCGCTGACGTCCCAGCTGAAGGTACACTGTAATTAGTGTTCGCCTCCGCTGTCTGCACTCACCCAACGCTGCAGTCAGCGGTCGCTGGATCTGTAGTGGTAGCTGACACACGGTTCATGACGCACGGTTTCATGACACACAGTTCAAATGCTAAGCTAGTGTGCTCTACCTGTACTATGGACCTGTGTGCTGGACAGTTTCTTGAAAGTTCACCTGTATTTAAACTCATGTTTTGTTGGGTTTTTTTCTGAACCAACTTGAGCCAATGTTGAGATGTTTGGTTGTAGTTGTGTTTTGTGCTGGGTTTGTTCCGTAGACGGATACAAATGTTATCAGGAGAAAACACTTCAACACACAATTCACTCTGTGTTGCTACACACACTTCCACGCACACTTCACTTAGTGCTACTACACACACTTCCACACGCGTCACTCTGTGCTGCTACACACGCTTCCACACGCGTCACTCTGTGCTGCTACACACGCTTCCACACGCGTCACTCTGTGCTGCTACACACGCTTCCACACGCGTCACTCTGTGCTGCTACACACGCTTCCACACGCGTCACTCTGTGCTGCTACACACGCTTCCACACGCGTCACTCTGTGCTGCTACACACGCTTCCACACGCGTCACTCTGTGCTGCTACACACGCTTCTACACGCATCACTCTGTACTGCTACACACGCTTCCACACGCGTCACTCTGTGCTGCTACACACGCTTCCACACGCGTCACTCTGTGCTGCTACACACGCTTCCACACGCGTCACTCTGCACTAGAGAGGAGAAATGACAGCTCTGTCACATTTAGTTGTCAGTTTCGCATATTGAAGTAAGGTACTGTATAATGTACTGATTTCCTTTTGTGTTCGCTTTGTTCACCATTTGTTCTGTTTCTTGCTTCTTCTGAAATACTTTTACTTTGCTGTGTCTGTGGACCGTGTTCCTGTATATATCACAGAGTTTGTGAAGGACGGGGGGCTGTTTTCATGTCTTGGTAAACACACAGTTTCCATTTTGAGCAAAATTTGCCTATTCATTTCAGTTTTTTCGCTTTGGGTGTCTCACTCTTTTTGAGAGACATTCAAGGGCTTGCTGTTATGGTCTGTATCGTGTGTGTGTGTGTGCGCATGTTTTCCAAACATCGACATAAAACTACTTTATTTTATTCAAAGGTTAAATAAAGTTATTGGAATTTGTACAGTTTGTTTTTTGTGCTCTCGGCTCCATGGGACATGTTCCGTTGAATCAGAATGTCAGAGTTCAGTGTAGGACCTGGATCCGCTCAAAAGAGGCGCTAGCACACCCCCACCCCCCGTAAGAGAGCGCAGAAACCTTTTTATTTCATCTTTCTTTCCATTTCATTTTTAGGTATGATCCCTGTCCTTGGCTCAAGTTTGAGTTTCTTTTTAAACTTTTACTTTTTCAATTTTCTTTTTTGACCAAATATAATTATTTTACAGAACATCGTATATGCAGCGTACTTTTATGTCAAATTTATGAACAAAATGATTGTTTATGCAACATACTTTTATGTTTGAAGTCTTAAATGTACCCATATTTCATTTACAATGTATTTTGTCTAAATGCGTGACAGCTATGTGTGTTTCATTTAATTAATATTGAGATTTAATAACAACACAAAAAAAAATTTGACATTGTACCATAACATGACTTTAAATGCTTATGATATAATAATTAGAAGAAAATGTATACTACCACTCAGCCGTAAAACAGGATCGTTGAAATGAGTGCTGTGTGTTGGGCTCATGGATGTGCAGACTAGGCCTGCTTCCTGCCAGTCTGGGGACTTGTGTATCACAGTTTTGACTCTCAGTGTTTAATATCAAATCTACATGGATGATCATTTCAGAAATGAGGTTCAGGTTGAGCAGAAGCTTCACTGACGGTATGAGCTATCCCTTCCTACCTCCAAGTCCCGCCCCCTTCCACCGGCCTCTGTGGTGAAATACCACCACCGCCGGCCAAGGTCAGACTGGTTTTTGGTGGCTTGCGCTGGTTATTTTTGCCGAAGCCGGTCGCGCTTGCGTGTAGTCTCACGCGGCTGTGGCTCCGTGCGCTCGCAGTGGGATGCCTGCATTTGTGTTAGATGTTCTCTGCTGTCGTCAGGCCATGATGGGTTAAGGGTCGTAAAAGAAGAAAATGTCACGGTCAGAGTCTGGACATCTTATTTTCAGGATGCCGTTCGGAGCCATTGCGTGTGCGTGCGCGCGCCGGTGTTTTTGTCTTTTATGAGCGTGGAATACCTGTGACGACCGGGCTGCAGCGGTTACGAGTGTTACTGCGCTCTCTGGTTTCCTCTCCTTTCCTTTGATCTGCTCCCCTGCGCTGGTGTGGACTCCCAACACGATGGTATCCCAGTGGCCACTCAGTCTGGCACTGACCCACCGACCCCCAGAGTTTGGACTCAGTCCAGCTCACCCTCGCGCAAACGCTCCCAGCTCTTATTTTAGTGATGGCCTTTATGTTGGATGAAGGCGTCACCTTAACCACAGTGTGCTAATGATAATGACACGCCGATTATTCTCGTTTAAAATGGGTGTGGCAATGAACCACGTTTGCACGGTGAACCAAACATGCTGACAGGAGTTTGCAAGTCCTGTTGATTTATTCTCTCTCCCACTCTGTTTTTCTTTTCACTCTGTTTCTCTCTCTCTCTCTCTCTCTCTGTCTCTCACTCTGTTTGTCTGTGTGTCCACTTCTGTCCACGCTCAACCTCCTGCTCTTTCAACCCTCTGACCTTTAAGGCAGTCTGGAGGTGGGTTCAGTGGTCTGATGTCTACAGAGGCAGTTTGACTGTGACATCCCCCCCCCAGACATGCTGGCTGGCTGCCTCCAGCTGATCCAGCAGAAAGCTGAGGTGGTGTAAAAATAGCCTGGAGGAATATAGGTCGCAGGACGCAGGACCTCCCGTGGCGGCGCTCCGAGCGTGGGACACAGGGAGGTGAAGGCCGGGCGGAGAAGGGCAGACACAGCTGCTCGTTTCCCAGAGCGGAGTGTGCCGTAGGGCAGAGGCGCTCATCCAGCTTCCCCTTCAGCTCGGGTGTAAAATGTCCATGATCTACCACCCCAGAGGCAGTGAGGCTGACAGTCCTTCCAGAGCAGAGGCCTGGGACAAGATCGGCCGCCTCTGTAAAGCTCTGAGCTTTAGGGGGAATGGAATGAACCTGCTAAAATATTATTACTTATCAAAGGCTTTTCGGCTAAGAAATGTTTAACTAATTCAATTGAGTTTAATTGAATATGTACAGAGCTTTATTTTCTTTTAATTATAGCGCTGTCAGAAATCAGGTCCCGTTGAAATGTGTTTTTCTCTCTTGTGTTCCTACTCCTAGCATTTGCCTGTTCTCGTCACGAGAGCTAGAGAAAGCTGCTTCTTTTGGATTGCATTCACAAGCCAACACACGTGCCACTCCTAGTCACGTTTTAGCAAACAAACTCGCTTTTCGGCCCCGTCACTGAGCCATCTCCCCACGCAGCGAAGGGGAGCATTTAAAAAGATTTAATACTGAAATTAACCTCCGCTTAACACCGTAACATTTGCAGCGACGCGTTTTGTGGGTCTGCTGTAAGTGCGATACTTGGTCTTTTGCTGTGCTGCATGTCGTGTGTCAACTATTTCAAGTGCAGTTAACTTTTGGGTGTCGATCTGAACACGCAGTACCGGTTGCTCCACTGAACTGTGGTGCTGCGTTTGCAGTGCATGTGTGCGTGCTTTTAGGTTTTGTACGTGCTGAACTCCTCACAATTGCTTAATCAAATCACACAAGACTCTGAAAACGATGGCAAACTCATCAACGGTGGAAGTGTTTTAGCCTGCTGATGCACCATCCCTTACCAGTAGAGAGGCTTTCCTGTGAAGTGTTTAGCCTGTGCTCAACACCCTTCCTGCCTCCCACTCACGGGCCCAATCCCATGTCATCCCTTACCCCACCCCCTCGTTTGGCAAGCTCACACCTACCGCTGGGGGGTCTTGTTGGGATAGAGGGGTAGGTTGAAGTGTTGGGACTACACGGCCTTCGTTCACACCGAGGGGCAAAAACAACATTCAGTAACAAGGCGTAGGGGTAAAAATAAGAAATGAGATTTAGCCCCCCCCCAAACACACACACACACACAGAAAAAGAAGAAATAGGAATGGCAACTGATACATGCAGGCACAAATCAACAGTCACAGGAAGCGGGTGGGGAGTGTGGCAGGCTTATATGTGTCTAACTCTCCAGAGAGCTAAACAGATGTGTTTTGGTGTGTGTGTATGTGTTCAGATGCCAAGCCCACACTGTGCCCATCTTACCCGCTGCCACTCCTGCATCTCTTACAGGAGACAGCAGCGCCCCCCAGGGGGTGGAGGCGGAGGGGGCAAACCCCACACTCCTCCACACCACCATCAACAGCAACCACATTCCCAGCAACAGCAGCAGCCACAGATGACCAATCAAACGCAACAGTTCAGCGCCGACCACCAATCGGACGGCACTAATGCCAAGTACGGTGGGCGGGGCCACCATGGCGGGCAGCCGAGCCGGGGCCCTCCCCACCACTGCTACAGCCAGAACCGTCGCTGGTACCAGCTCCAGAAACAGCAGACCAACAGCGTGTGCCAGGCCCCTGGTCCCGGAGACAGGGGCCCCCCACGCACCTCTAAAGAGGCGGAGGGCGGGAGATCGGGCGAGCAGGAACCTGCGACAGACCGGCCAAAAGAGGCGGCGAGAGGAGACGATGCCAGGAAGGTGGGGAAAGAGGGAGGGAGAGTGAACCTGCTGCAGTCCTCCAAAGAGAGACTGAGGAGAAGATTGAAGGAGAAGGTGACTGGGTTTAGAGGGCAACACCGCACGCACACACACAAACTCGGTCATGTTCCTCAAACCTTTCCTGAACATTTTTTGCGTTATGCTGTGGAAAGAGCCCACTGTTCTTAGGGAATACCATTGCCATGAAGGGGAGAACTTGGTCTGAAACAGTATTTAGGTGTCAAAGTAGCATGCACATGAATGCCGGGACATTGGGTTTCCCAGCAACACTTTACCCAGAGCATCACACCTCCTCCCATAATGCATCTGCACCGTTCTGTACTAGCCAACATTGTTTTTTAGCTTGTGCAACTGCCTTGGGCGCCCTTGACCCTGGCCCCGGGTCACCAGTTGTCCTTCCTTGCAGCACGTTTGGTAGGTACTAACCGCACACCAGGAGCACACCACAGAATTCCGCTGTTGCGGAGACACTCCAGACAGTTGTCTAGCCATCATAACTCGGCCCTTGTCAAAGTTGCTCAGATTCGTGCACACGACCATTTTTCCTGCTTCTAGCATGTCACAGCTGACCATGTGCTTCCTTCATAATATGTCTCCCAGTCCTATACTTATGCCAGTACAATGAGACGGTCAGTGGTATTCAGTTCACCTGTTCGTGGGCTCTGTGTGTGTGTGTGTGTGTGTGTGTGTGTGTGTGTGTAAAGAGAGAGAGATGTAAAGTAAAGAGTTCAACTCTGCGACCCTGGCAGGAGGAGGTACCCATGGTGATGATGGGACCTCAGCGTAACCGGATGGAGAAGCTTCTGGAGCTTCTCAACAGCATGAGGAGCAACAGCAGTGGTGCGGAGGACCAGCTCAGCTCCTTCATGGAGGAGGCGCAGAACTCCGCCGACTCGGAGGAGACGCTCGGCGAGATCGTGCAGACGATATACCGCAAGGCCGTGAGCGACCGGGGCTTCGCCGCCACTGCTGCCAAACTCTGCGACAAGATGGCACTCTTCATGGTGGAGGGGACCAAGTTCCGCTCGCTGCTGCTCAACATGCTACAGGTGCGTCACCATAGGGTTGACCTGGGGATGGGCTTGAGGTTAGGTTGAGGATTAGGATTAGGAAGGAGATGAGAGTTAGGGTTAAAGGGTGAGGATGAGGGTCAGGGTTAAAGGGTCAGGGTTAGGCCGGGGCTGATATCACCTCAATCCAGTACCACAGAAATGATCAATCCCACCTACCACACCACCATGAGACATGTTTGTTCTTCCCTCTCCGAAGGTACTATCCCTGTGTGTGTGTGTGTGTGTGTGTGTGTGTGTGTGTGTGTGTGTGTGTGAACCGCAGTGTTTGTTGATCACACCTTGCGCTACGTGACGTGTATGTAACACGTTATCTTCATCTGGACTTCAAAGACTTGCGTTGCATCCAAAACCCAGCGGAAGGATGAAGGTAGCAGCAGCGTTAGCGTGAGATCTGCGCAGGCAGGGTCCGTGCAGAGAGGGAGAGATTCAGGTGTAGGCATGCAAGCCATGGCCACTGTAAACACCTGTTATTGGCCATGCTTTCTGCCTCTCAAACACAGAGTCTGTTAAGGACTGTAGGGTGTGTGATGTGCAGTGTTTGTTAAGGACTGTAGTGTGTTTATAAATGAATAATGTTTATAAAAGAATAATAACAGGACCTTGTATTGTTTACCCATCAGTTCCCAGGTGAAAGCCATTAGGATGGTGTGACCTTCCTGTATCTCTCACGTGGGTTTTATAGAGGTTCGAGCTGTGTTTCATGCGTTGCAGGCTGTCCGTGCGTAGACCCACGTGCTGTAGGTGCTGTGAGGTCCTGTCAGACACCCGCACGTGCATGCGCACGGCCTCTCTCTGTCTGTTTCTCTCAGCCTTTCTCCTGTCGTTCTCTCACCCGTCTCCGTGGCGACACCACCCTCTGCTCTGGCGCTCCTGCAGTCTTTCCGGCAGACGTCTGTCTCACTGGGGTTCCTGCCTGGCTGGCGTGCAGCATAAAATGTCTTCCCACCTGCCACGCTGCCACACTCCTACTAGCTTTAAGTTCCCTTTTTCTTCTTTTTGCCTGCAGAGTCTCGCTTGCTCTCGGTCTCTCTCTCTCTCTCTCTTTCTCTCCCTCTATCACCCTCTCTCTCCTCCTCTCTCTATCCCCTCCCTCTGTTTCTCACACTATCTCCCTCTCTCCCTTCTCTCTCACACATTCTCTGTGTGTGTGTGTGTGTGTGTGTGTGTGTGTGTGTGTGTGTGTGCCAATTTCAGCTGTGATGCATCTGGAATTTTTCATTTCCTTACGCGTCATTTGCCACAGCGGTGGGGCTCTTGGCCGTGCTGCACACACTCGGGGCCTACTACCGTCTAACCCTGGTGTAAGAACAGGGAGCACGACTACCAGCTCCGCTTCCTGTGCGAGTCCCTTTACGCCAGACAGCACAAGCACAAAGCTGCAAGCACAAGGATGTCATCCCTGTAATTTAGGCAGTCGTATGTGTCAGTAACAGGTCAGCTCATTACTTGGGAAGTGGATTCACAGGACAACGCTGCCTCTCGGCGTCTTACCCCTCTCTCTCTAAAGCCTCTTAACTCGCCCCACCCGCCCCTCTCTCGGGCCCTGCTTTGTTGGATCTGTGGGGGAGGGGGAGACGCAGGGGCGCAGCCGTCGTCCCGGTACGTTCTAGAACCCGCGAGCCGCGATGTGTTCCTTGCTTCCCTGCTTCCTGCTGTGTGTGAGCTCGTGATGGGTCTCCGAGGGCTTGGCACAGGTGCGAAGCAGAAGGCTGGTCTCCTCCAGACTGCAGGACACGCCGCTCTCTGTCGGCTTTCGTGAGCTGCTTGGCGTTCGTACGGGTTTTCTTTTTCTGTCAGGTTTGTTGGGATGTGTGTTGTGTACACACAGCTCCAGTGTTTTGTTTCAACAGGCTTTCAACTTTTCTACTGCAAGTGGAATAAAAACTACAATAACAAACTAAGAAATGTAAATAATAGATCAATAAATAAATAAATATTTGAAAGGCTTAAAAACTTGAATTCATGGCGCTGAAATACTTCTGTGAACGTCTGATTACAGAGAGAGCTTAGTATGGATAATATCCAAAAGATGTATTATTATTTTTATTGTCGTCGTCGTCGTCGTCGTCGTCATCATCATCATCATTCTGTTGCTTCCTGTCTCTTCCTCCTCGCATTTACCCATCCCCCTCCGTCTGTCTCAGTCTGTCTGTGGCGGAGCAGGTGTCTGTTCTGTGGTCTGGTAGTTAGGTGCTAAACGTCTTGTGTTTTTTGGGAAGTGAGTGTGAGGCGTGTTTCACACCGTAGCTTCTCGCCATTGCTGTTCTTCCTGTATCTACCCTTCAGCTGAGGTCCCACTTCCTGCTTTCTCTGGGGTTTGTGTACACACGCGTTCTCTCTCTGTCTGTCAGGTTCTCTCTCACATCTTTCTCTCTCTCTCTCACTTTTTCTTCGTCTCTCACTTTCTTTCTCACCGTCTGTCTCCTTTCCTCTTTTACCCTCGCTATATTTGTTGTATAAGCTCAGTCATGACCAAGCCTAAGCCTTCCTCAGACGCGTCAGACAGTCGGATCTAAAGCGCAACTGTTACTGAGAAGAAGAGGCTCGTGAGGACCGCACAGGGTAGCCCGAATGTCAGCTCACTGCCCCACGTTCTAGCTGCTTTACTGTTTTCCACGTCTTCACCGTTCCCTTGTTTTTAACGGCGTAATAATTTTTCGCCCTGTGAACTCAGAATATCTGCCCATTTCTGATCACACTTCCTTCCTTTCTCATCACGTTATTCTCCTACTTTTATTACTTTTCCATATAGAGATTTAAATTGGATTAGGCGGCTTGAATTTTAATTCATTGTTTTGGCTAAATTAATGAAATGATAAATTATTAAAATAATTTAAAGATAGATAATCTATTATTTTAATTATTGCTTCATTTAACAATTTATTTTCAGATGAAACCTACACTAGATCATATTACATTTTCACGTTGGATTTGACATGTTATTCAGCATATTTATTTGTCTGTGTAGCCCCATTTTTGTAAAGTGGTCAGATCACCAAAAACATTGCATTCATTATAGTAACAATGAGTGATTTTGAAACTCAAAGCAATAGGAATGTCGATAAGAATCTCACTTTGTTATTTATGCTATTACCACCAGCAGACTACGGTTCAGACTGAAGAAGCTGCTATAAGCGGATCATATCGTATTCGATAGGCTGATTCTAGTTCAGTAGCCACGTGTAAATGACGACAAACGCGTGACAATCAGACATCTCGCTATATCCGAGTCAATTCAGAATTGGGTTGGTGCTGAAAGAGTAACTTTGGGGTGCAGACTTTTATTCAGGGTAAACTACACACACCATAACATTATCAGACTGTAGGCTACACTATGCCATCGCGTCAGAGTGCATCTCTCGCTTTTTGTTTTTGTTGTCTAGTCTAGGATCTGCTGTGTGTTCTGTAAGCCAGACAGTGGTTGAGGCTGGATAGCCACACTTCTCCGGTTTGTCATGCTTGTCTACAACCGCACCACAACAAATGCTAGACAAAAATGACATCATAGCCATTGAGAGACTGAGCACGCACCATGATCAACTGCTGAAGGAGAACAGAACAGCGTGCTGTCCGTATATACGCCGCACACCCAACTCTCTACGTACATGCCCACTTACGACTAACTCTCAGTACACCCTGGTAGCAGCAAGAGAGATGCAGACAATATAGGTGTGTGTGCGCGTGCACACGCGTGTGTTTGATAGTGTGTGAACCTGTTTTTTGTTTAACTTCCTGAGCCTGTGATGGTGTCTGGGTTTCGTGTTAGATTGCACACTGCAGAATTACTTCCCCATGTCGTCGTTGTGCACGACGTCCATGTCTTCACGTTACAGTGGCCCTGCGCACCCGGGTCACTCTAGAATCAGGGGCTTTTAGAAAGTTCTAGAACTGGAGCTGATTTTATAGTGTTGAATGCTGAGTCCATTCTTTGGTGTGTTGACGTTTACGGTGGTTTGGTCGATAGTGTAGGGTCAGAAAAAATGTTTGTATTTCTTCGTGGAAAGTGTCCCTGCACCAAGCCCTGTGCTTGTTTTTGTGGGGGTAAAGGTAAACATGTGATTGATTGTATATGTATTTATTCAAACTCAAATGGGTTATATATGTATGCTGTCAAATATGGCATTTTTGACATATTTGACAGCATACAAAAACATGTCAAACATGTCATATGCTTACACGTGTACTGAACAGACACCTACACCTTACTATGGTATACCACTATTAAACTCTTCACCCTGTACTCTCTCTCTCTCTCTCCCCCCACATCTCTCCTTCCTTCCTCCCTCACTCTTTCTCTCACACTCTCTCTCTCTCTCTCTCTCTCTCTCTCGCTCTCTCCCTTCCTCAGAGAGACTTCACCCGTCGGGCGGAGCTGCAGCGGACAGACGTGGAGTGCTGGCTGGGCTTCATCACGTTCCTGTGTGAGGTGTTTGGCACCATGAGGAGCAGCATGGGAGAGCCCTTCCGTGTGCTCGTGGGCCCCATCTACACCTGCCTGAGAGAGGTGCACTCAGTACGGACACGCACACATGCACACACGCAGGCTCTCTGTGCCATGACACCAGGCCCGCTGGACTATCCTGGACTGTGACACCTCACTCTTAAAGCCATCCATATTCGAGCGTAATAACGGAACCGTGGTCCCAGAAAGCACCGGGAAGGTGCAGCGTAGGAGAGCTTGGCCCCGTCCATCCAGACCCACCGCCCTATCTACTCAACCCCGCCCCGCCCCGTCTGCCATACCGTCTGCGTGGACCATGTAGCTCTCTCCAGTCCTGGCTCGGGTGCCTTAACCAGGGCTCGTGCCAACCCCGGGGCAGTGCTGAGTGGCTGTATCCCATAGAATCATTAGATTAGGTACTAAACATGTGGAGTCACGGCTCGCTTTCAGAGTGTCATTTGTGTGAATTCTAGCATAATGATTTTGTAATTCGTAGCAGTAATTTACATGGTTTTGGGGTTTTTATGTTTGTTTTTTCCATTGTAGCCGTGAGTGCCGGAGGTTCTGAGGGTAGTGTGTGGTTGTTCACTTTGCTTTATGGGCTCTGTGTTGGCCCGGCCCGGCCCGGCTGCAGGCCCCTTGAGCGTTTGCTCGCGCGTCACTGTTCAACTCTTGCCTTATTGGAGCCTACAGCTCTCTTTCTGATGAGGAGGAGAAGCGTGCGCGTGTGCGTAGGGACTTTGGGAGAGAGCCTGTCAGGGAACAAGGTGGAGGACGAGGATTATTACGACACCTGGTTTTTACTTCCTGGGAGTTTTTACTCCTTTCTAAGAAGACGGTTGCCATGGCAACTGAAATCGCACATGCCATCTCTTTCTCCATCACGCACGAGCGCACAAAACACGCCCTAAAGATGCACGCATGCCCTCGCTTACAGACACAGCAGAGACAGAAATTCAGGCTCCACCGTAACACCGTGATGGAGACATACGGACAGCAATAAAGGGAGAATTAGTCCTGATTAGACAGTGCCTCAGACGCTTCTGACATGACACCCAAGAGAAAGAGAATGAGGTTTGCATACTGCACACCTTCACCCTGTAAAATTGAAAAACTGTGCAATTGTACATTGTATATATGCATATTCATACATTCCCTTTTCATTCTTTATTTACCCGGACATGTTTATTCATTAATCCGCATCTGTTTCCCTGATCTACAGGCAGAGCAGTCACCAAAGACGTTTCACTGCCAGTTATACTGTGTGTGACTGTGTATGTGACAAATAAACTTTGAATTTTGAGGTGGAGAAAAGTGATAAAAAAGGAAGCGCTGTTAGAGACAGACGGGGAGACGGACAGGCAGACATAGAGTAGAAGGTCTGAGAGCTGGATGCAGAAGATCTAGTGGAGAATATGTTGACAGGCTGTGGCGTGGTCATGTAATATAGGCCGTACCAGCCAGACAGCCATATGCAAAAACCCATGATGAGAATTGAATGTGAACTATTAACCAGTAATATAATTGCGCATACTGTGGCCCAACTCATATTCTAGTCTGTCTGACTCCTTTCTTGCACTTGTATGATAAGTTCTATTTTTTGCTTCTGCTCCCGCCGTGTGTGCGTCTGTCTGTCTCCCTGTGTTTGGCAGTGGTGTGAAATTAAAATGACACCCACCCACACAGTCGGCATATTAACAGGCAGGATGAGCGAATACGTGAGAAACTTCCATAATATAGCAAAGTACAGAGCCTCTAAGAAAGCTGTGTTTTGCGGCTAATCCCCCACCCCTTCATGTCAGTACTTGGTACAGTCTAAGGCCACTTCACCAGTCAGCCTGGAAGGCACCAGTTACCCTCCTCAAGGGGAAGGGTGTCCTGCGTTAGTCTGCCAACTATTTAACCATTTAAAGCAGTACACCCCTGCAGGGTTTATCGTGGAGCAGCGCCTACAGTGGCATGAAGAACTGTAGAATATAATTCCACAAGCCCTCTCTCTATTTCTCGAACACACACACACAAATAAAGCAGGATGAAAAGATGCAGCGTAACATGGTAGGCGGCTGGCTTAGGAATCGTAGTAGCCATGTCTGTCGAGATACACCAGTCCAGTCAGAATGCACAACCCAAGTGCAAAAGAATTTTCAGTGTGCCTGCAAATGTTGTAAGATGCAGACATGCTCCTAATGTGCTCAGAGTATCTTACAGTGAACCCAGGTCACGAGTCCTGAAGTGGACTTGGAGTTCAGTTTCACTGCTTACACCCGATTCTCACTGTTGCTAAAAAACCCAGTGGCATTATTATTGTTAACCAGATCTAAATGTTAAAAAATAACACTTTGGATCACAAAATGACACTAATTGAAACCATTTTTCATATTAAATTAAAACTGTTATGACCAAGAATGATGGCATTTCCAGACTGTGCTGAAAAAACCTCATAGATGCTGTATATGACTGTGCTGTATGTGACTGACATTTGTGACTGTGAGGTGTGTGACTGTGAGGTATGTGACTGTGTTTATGACTAATGACTATATGATTGTGCTGTATGTGATTGAGGTATGTGACTATAACTAATGACTGATGGTGAGGTAAGTGTCTGAGGTGTGTGTGAGGTGTCTGTCTGTGAGGTATGTGACTGTGTTTATGACTAATGACTATATGATTGTACTGTATGTGATTGAGGTATATGACTGAGGTATGTGACTATAACTAATGACTGATGGTGAGGTAAGTGTCTGAGGTGTGTGTGAGGTGTCTGTCTGTGAGGTATGTGACTGTGTTTATGACTAATGACTATATGATTGTGCTGTATGTGATTGAGGTATATGACTGAGGTATGTGACTATAACTAATGACTGATGGTGAGGTATGTGACAGGTATGTGTCTGAGGTGTGTGTTTGTGAGGTATGTGACTGTGTTTATGACTAATGACTATATGATTGTGCTGTATGTGATTGAGGTATATGACTGAGGTATGTGACTATAACTAATGACTGATGGTGAGGTATGTGACAGGTATGTGTCTGAGGTGTCTGTCTGTGAGGTATGTGACTGTGTTTATGACTAATGACTATATGATTGTGCTGTATGTGATTGAGGTATATGACTGAGGTATGTGACTATAACTAATGGCTGATGGTGAGGTATGTGTCTGAGGTATGTGACTGAGGTATGTGACTGTGTTTATGACTAATGACTATATGATTGTGCTGTATGTAATTGAGGTATATGACTGAGGTATGTGACTATAACTAATGACTGATGGTGAGGTATGTGACAGGTATGTGTCTGAGGTGTGTGTTTGTGAGGTATGTGACTGTTTATGACTAATGACTATGACTGCTGTATGTAAATTTTAACACTGGAACTAAAGTAATAAATAATAATAATGTAATAAATATTCATTCATTTATTTATTAAGCTAAAAACACAACTGAAGCAAAGCTTAAATGAAATAAGGAAATATAACCTTTAGTAATTTACTATTAACAGCTAGCATTCTGGTCACTTAGAAGTTGTCACTAAATCTGTAACATCTCCACTAGATGCCTGGGTGCCTGTTTTCTTCCAGAACATCAGAGCTTTGAGGTAATGAGCCGAAATGTGAAGGAAAAGCTCAGACTAAGGAAACAGATGACAGTTCAGGTGTGCGTGCGTGCGTGCACGTGCGCACATTCTCACAAAATGTTTTTTTCAAACTGAGGATAGCAGCCAGGTTACTGTTTGGCTCAGTTTGACTGATCTTTCCTTGGCTGTTTTAACCGTGTGTGTTTGTGTGTGTGTGTGTGTGTGTGTGTGTGTGTGTGTGTGTGTGTGTGTGTGTGTGTGTGTGTGTGTGTGTGTGTGTGTGTGTGTGTGTGTGTGAGAGAGAGAGAGAGAGAGAGAGAGAGAGAGAGAGAGACAAACAAATACTACCCAGCGTTTACATGGCAGCCTGTCTGGCAGCCAGGTGTGTGTAGATTGTGTCTGTGCAGAGCTCGCTAAGCAGCAGGGCAGGTTGGTTAATTACAGGTGTGTTGGATGCTGATGTGTAGCTACATGACAGCTGCGTCCAAATCACAGTGGGTGTGGGAGGCCAGCCTTGAAGTACAGGACACACACACACACACACACACAGAGAGAGAGAGAGAAGCTTATATAACAGAAGCTTCTGGAACGTCTCTTGTCTGGTTTATGGAGTCTCTGAAGTCATCCATTGTATTGTGTGACTTCGTTTTTGCTTACACAAATGTGTTTATCAGATGTGTTGTGTTATTGGAGTTGAGGTGGTATTTAAGGCGCAGGCTCTCAGTAGGTGTGGTCCTAACATGAACGGCAGCGGGGAGCAGCCCGTGTGATCGTTATGTTGAGTATGTACTGGGCAGGAAGCATGTCTGCTTTATATATGTCAGGATTCCTGGCCTTTGTTTTTTTTAGAGAATGGAGAATGAGCTGGTAGGGAGGGAGAGACAGAGGTGTGTGTGTGTGTGTGTGTATGTGTGTGTGTGTGTGTGTGTGTGTGTGTGTGTGTGCTCACTCATATATGTGTGTGATGGGGTTTGGTGTGTGTGTGTGTGTGTGTGTGTGTGTGTGTGCTCACTCATATATGTGTGTGATGGGGTTTGGTGTGTGTGTGTGTGTGTGTGTGTGTGTGTGTGTGTGCTCACTCATATATGTGTGTGATGGGGTTTGGTGTGTGTGTGTGTGTGTGTGTGTGTGTGTGTGTGTGCTCACTCATATATGTGTGTGATGGGGTTTGGTGTGTGTGTGTGTGTGTGTGTGTGTGTGTGTGTGTGTGTGTGTGTGTGTGTGTGTGTGTTTGTAACCTGAGCCAGTAGCCATCATACTTCTGCTCTCCCGGGACATCATTATGGGATGTTTCACAGTGGACATAAAGCAGCTGTCTCCCTGGAGACCAGAGTGGTGAGACCACCTCAGTCATTACGCTGACTGCCAGACCCACAGACCTCTGCCCTGAAGTCCAACACACACACACACACACACACACACACACACACACACACACACACACACGCTACATGCAACATAAATTTCATGCATAGCCATGTCCCGAGACCACACAGACCTTCATGCTCTACTAGATTCTGATCATTCCAGCTGTGTGCACAGGCCTGCCAGTGTCGCGAGTATCGGCTGCGCTGGTGATCCACAGCCTTTATGCTGAAGCTAGAATGTGGGGTGTGTTTTGTGGCGAGCTGTGGACGCCTTTCCCCCTCAGTGCAGAGCACACTGCATACATGAGGATCTCATGCTGTGTGTTCTTTCCTCATCTTTGTGTATCTCTGTGTCCGTTTTTTCCTTCCTTATATATTAATTAGAGAGAAGAAAAGATTCCGGGGTATCAGAAAGCTCTCGGGCTGTCCCGCTGAGTCCTGCTGTGCCCCGCTGTCTCTTGTATTGAGAAACAGAAACACATGCACTTAAGTGCCGGTCTCTCCCGCTCAGTGACCCACGTAGCAGGAGGCAGACGCGGCTCTCTCCCACTCACGTGACCCCCACTGCAGGAGGCAGATGCCGGTCTCTCCCGCTCACGTGGCCCCCTGCTGCAGGAAACATCCACCAGTCCCTCCCGCTCACGTGACCCTCACTGCAGGAGGCGGACCTGCCTAGCTTCTCAGCTAGCGGCGCGCGGCAGCCTGGCTAGCGTCACGCTAATTGCAGTCTGCCTGTGAGAGTGAGCGGCGGGTCTGGCAGGGATCGTTTACCGGCCCAGTACTTAACCCCTCTGCTCCACAGGAAAACGCTCCATTCCCACACCCCAGAGAACCTGCAGAGAGCGAGCCAGGCCAAAGCACAAAGCACTTTTTCAGTGGGGTTTTTTTTTTTTTTTTTTTCCCCTCTCCATCTCCGGTTCTGTCCGGTTTCCTTTGTCATCTTCCCCAGCGCCTCCGTCTGCTCCCTCTGCGTCTCCGTCATGCTGCATTTGTGCCAGAATAAGAGAACTACCGCATTCCACGGTGGTCGGGTGGCCATGGCGATCACCGCTGCACACTTGCTCCTGATTGCTCGCTTGCGTATAGTTCAGCACGGGCAGCTTGGTGTGTTTAGTGAAAGTTGAGTTCTGCTCGTCAGGGCTGCGTGTGCTGGGCGATGTTTTTTGAGGGCAGTGTGAATTGGAGTAAGTGGAGGCACTTTTTTGGCTGGCGTCTCACTGGAACGCAATGACCGCCCTGTCAGCCATTTTGCTAGAGGGTATCCAGGCCTTCCTCTTTGATGATCCTGCTCTCCTAGGCCCTAGTAGGCCCCCACCCTCACAAAGAGCTGTCTGTGTCGGTGCCCAACTGCTTTCCCTACCTTGTGCTCTGTAAGTCATCTCACTGGAGCTCCCCGCGCACAGGGAACACACACACACACACACACACACACACGCACGCACGTATATATACTCCTGTAGCCATTCCTTCTACCCTGAGGGGAAAAAGATCTCATATAACACGGCAGAGGGAGGGAGGTAACCGAATGACACAAACACACACTCGCTCACTACGCTCACTACTGCCCTAAATCACTTTAATCCCAGCTGATCACAAAAGCATCCAGCCCGCTTAGTAATACTTCAAACACGTGTACGCGCACTCACACTCTCGCAGCAGTCTTGTGAACCCATGACTCGACGAGCTCTTTCAGTTACTTGGCAAAGTAACGAGCATGAGAAACCCGGAGCGGATGTTGAATGCCACTGCTGCTCTCTGTCGGTGCCAGCTCCACTTGGGTTTACCTGCATGTGGAATAACGTTGGAGCGTCGGAACGGCTGCCTGTCAGGAGAGAGAGGATTAGATGTTTGTCTACACGGTTTTAGGCTAATCGTACTGAAACTCTGAGATGTTTGAAGATTTCAATTTTACATTTGGCAGAGCAATGAGCTCTCATTTAGGTACAACACACACACACACACACACACACAGGAAGAGGGGGAGGGGCATACAAGTCCACTCATGAAAATGGATATAAGCTGCCAATCAAATATGTTCTGTGTAAGGGTGGTTGTGGGGGTGTGCGGGAGCAAGAATGAGAGTATAGGAAGGTAGGGTGTGTGTGTGTGGGTGGGTGTGTGTGTGTGTAGACATTGTAGGCAGTCTCCATGTGCCAGTGTTCTGGCTGCGAGGGTCTGTGTTCAGTCTCCCTGTACCTGTCCTGGGAGAACTTTGGGACGTCCTCGCCTACGTGGAGCTCCTGGGTGGAGTGAGCTCCTTAAGAGTTCGGTTTAAACTTTAGCCATCTGTTAGCGGGTAATTCCTCTCAGTCACGCTAGATCCAGGGCACAGGCTGTGGTGAGTTCACCTCTGATGATGTACAGGCTAAAGCTGGATGATAACTGCCCCCCCTCCCCAACACACACACACACACACACACAAACACCAGTTTGTTTGGATTCAGCAGGTGATGTAGTTTTGGTTGTAACTGGGACAGTGACCTGTTGCTTCTGCAGCGCTCTCTGTGTGAGGGGGAAACAGACCAGAGGCTTGGTCTCAGGAGGAGGACCAGGGCCAGTTCCTCTCTTTGGCTGCATTTAAATCTGCTCTGAAACATTGGTAGTGTTGAAATCCTTAGCACTGATGCTCATCTGTATCTATCTCTTCCTGTTTGTGTGTGTGTGTGTGTGTGTGTGTGTTTTTCTTTCAGTTACTGGAATCAGTGGAGGTGAAGGAAGACGCGGTCCTCTGTTGCTCAATGGAGGTGAGTGTGTCTGTGTTGTACACAAGTCCTAAAAACCCAACATGTGAGAGTTGTGTTGCTTACAGAGGTCATAAAAACCCAGCATGTAAACGTTGTTGGTTACATAGGTCATATAAACCCAACAGGCGAATGTCGTGTTGTTTACAGAGGTCCTAAATACCCAAAATGTAAACGTTGTGTTGTTTACACGTGGCCTTAAAAAACCCAACACGTAAACATATTTACACGAGTCTTAAAAACCCAACACGTAAACAATATACAGGGTCCTAAAAACCCGACATATGAACATTGTGGTGTTTGGCAGGACAGACAAGAAAGCTGTGTGAGCAAAATGAAGCCCTGGAGCAGAGCAGAGCAGGGGGAGGAGCCTCAGCAGAACAGGGGCAGGGGCAGGGGCTTCAGCACACCCTGTGGGTGGGCCGCACAAGTGACATCACTGCCCACCCATCCCAGTGCGCCTGGAAACACACCAGTAGCCATGCGTTTCCTGTGTGATATGAGGCCAATCGCGGGCAAGCGAGTTTTCTCAGCACGGGGCCGATCAGAGCAGCATTCTGGCATGGCCAGACCGGGGATTGCAGGGACTGGACCAGCTCTCTAGTAGACTGAGAACAATGGCCAGTTACCTTCCACAGTGTAACTACGTCCTGCTTGGAGTTACTGTATGTTTGGGCTCCATAATCAGACCTCAGAGAGGGTGCCCGGGGCCCAGCACGCATCCCTGACAGCTGCCTCATATACGGGCAGGACAACGGTCCTCAGCCGGTGTGAGGGTGCTGTCTCACACATACACACACACACACTCCTGCACCCATATATCCACACACCCATATATCCACACACACACTCATGCACCCATATATCCACACACCCATATATCCACATACACACTCATCCACCAATATATCCACATACCCATATCCACACACACACAAACACCCTCCATACACTCACACATCCATACCCCCCCCCCCCACACACACACACACTCACACAAACACCCCCCCCCCCCCCAAACATACACACACACACACACACACACACACACACACAGGTGTGATAATTAATGATAAGGTTGATTATTATATATAGAAATAGGGTTTATCAAAGATAGCCCTTAGTCACCGAACCAGTTATGATATAACTGTAGATATGGAGTTTCACTTTCTTACACAGGTGCATGTTGCCACACACACACACACACACACACACAAAAACCCAAACAAAGACACTAAAGATTAGCCATTAGAGCATCTGTCAGTGTAGTGTGCTTGGCTCCAGACAGGGGAGAGTCTTTAGGGTACTCCACCACCAAAGAGAGCCGGTAAACTGGATCAGGAGGAGACAGACAGTCTGGCCAGCAGGAGTCTAAAACACCACACGCCTCTCTCTCTCTCTCTCTCTCTCTCTCTCTCCTCTCTCTCTCTCTCCTCTCTCTCTCTCTCTGCCTGTTACTGCCACTGCCTCTCTTCTTCTCCTGGTGTTGACATCTGACCTCATCCCACCATTCAGCTGTGACCTCTGACCTTTCTCCTTCTGTCTCCACCCTTTCTTCTATTGCTCCTGACCTCAGTTCCATTTCTCTCCTCCTCCTCATCCCTCTCTCTCTCTCTCTCTCTCTCTCTCTCTATCTTTTGTTGTATCTCCTCCCCCCCAGTTTGGACTGATGATTGTCTGTGTGTGTGTCTGCGTGTGTGTGTGCGCGCACGCGTGTGTGTGTCCAGCTGCAGAGCGCAGGCCGTCTGTTGGAGGAGCAGTTTCCTGAGATGATGAGTGAGCTGTTGGCGGTGGTCAGGGATAAGATGCTGTGTCCGTCCGAGTCTCCGCTCACGCGCTCTCTGCTCATGGAGGTCGTTGAGCTCCATGCGCACCGCTGGGGTCCCCTGGAGGCCCTCACCACGCAGTACTACAACAGAACCATCCAGAAACTGACCGCGTGACGCCGTCGGCAACGCTCACAAACACGCACACGCGTGTGGGTGTAGAGGAAAACACAGTTTTTCTAGAAGACAGAACCGGACCAGGATGGAGGGATGGATTATGGATGGATAAGGGGTGGATGCATGATGATGGATAGATGAATGGGTAAATTGATGAATAGGTAACTAGACTGATGGATGGATTTGATGCTGACAAGTTCAGGGGTTGGTCTAGGGGTCAAGGGTAAAAGGCTAATTATATGCAGATTTTTAATGAATATGTATGTCCTTTTTTTTTTTTGTTCACGCTCGCATGTTAATGATGTGGTCCAGACATAAATCCAGACGGCTATTACATTAACAGACATAAGGAAATGGCACATACATAAACATGAGGTGCCATGAGGAGGATGTCATTCAGATAGACTCATCAACAGCAAATCCACGCCCAGATGCATATGCATAACACACACACACACACACACACACACACACACACACACACACACACAAGCCATGTCCACACACTATTACAGCTGAGATGTTCAGATGAGACCAGTGGAGCTGTGGTGGAGGAACAGAGGGTGGAGTCTTGGCATTTTAACTCTAACAGACGGGGAAATCCTCGTTTCCTTTGCTTTTGTGATCATATGCATCTACCTGTCCATCCTCCAGCTCCGCCCCCTTCTTCCTACAGCCTGCCCTCTCTGTGCCCATTCCTCACCTCCCCCTCTTCAGACACGCGTGTGCGTGTAAGCTTGAGCGTGTCTCATTGTGTCGCAAATCCTCTCCCTGGAGCCCGCTGTTGCCCATCAGGACTGTCTAGCCGAGGTCAAGCAGACAGACTGGAAAGGGCTCAGACTGCCTTTGTCTGTCTCTCTCTCTCTCACACACACACACACACACACACACACTCTCTGCAGCCTGACTAGCCTGATGGCAGATGGCCACTGGAGACTGAAAGGCCAGACACGTGCGTACGCATACACATACGTGCGCACACGCGCACACACTCCTCTTGTCTGAGCCAGCCCGTTGGGTGGGTGTGGGTGGGTGTGGGTGGTGTGGGTGGAGGGCTGCTGACTGGAGTTCAGAGAGAAGCATCGGGCTCCACTCCTGGCGTCTTTGTCTTTATTTGTCTTGTGTTTCTCTTCAGGGTTTTCTTTCCTCTCCCACTGCTGATGTGTTTATTCTTGTCTATAATATTGTTCTTGTAATGTTATTATATTATTGATTTTTTTAAATCACGTTCTTTGTTTTAAAAAAAAATGTATATACGTGTATTATGATGTTTTGGCGGTAGACTTATTGCACAGGTTTTGTTTTTGTTTTGAGGGGATTTTTTTTTTTTTTTGCACTGTTTTAAGGCAATGGTTTTAAAAGTGAGAAAAAAATGTTTCCGGAAATGTGTTCTGGGTAGCAACAAGATCCTCGGGTCGCTGGATGTGGTGATTAGCAGAGCGAATCACCCTTGGCTGGAAGGAGTTTTAGAGTGTGCTTTTAAAAGTGACTGGGGGAAACTTGTTGCCTTAGTGGAGAGTCTGGTTTGGGTTTGAAGGCTACGATCGAGATCATCGAGATAGGATAGCCCATCCCCCTTACCTTACAGAGTACAACTTCCTAATAGAAATTTGAGGTAAAAAGTTTTGAAATGTTACAAAAAAAGGAAGTAAAAAACAAAACAAAAAACAGCATGACTAAAAAAATATTGAAATTCTCTCTTAATGGCTGCGCATATGAGCCATCTAGCAGTGGTCTTTTTTTGCTTACTCAAACATGTAGTATTTACTTTTGAAGATAAAAAAAAAGTGAAGTTGATTGGGTTTCTTTGCAGATCTATAGCTCGTATTGTCCATTATCCAGGGCTTTGCAAATGTGTGTAATATGATATTGACAAAACACAAGCCAGTCATCTATTTGTTTTAATGGTCTGCATGTAGCCATATAAGGCAATACAAATATAAAGCCGATGGCGGAAACCTTAGGAACCCTTTAGGAACAGGTCCAAAGTTGGTGACCTTCACCTGTTTATGCTGATGGTCTTGTGGGGCGAAGACACTCACGTGCAGTGTGTGTGTGTCTGTCTCTCTCTGTCTCACGTACGCACATGTCCTCGGAGGCGTCCACCGAGTCTCTGCTGGCAGGTTTGTGTTTGTATTATTTCTGTCTTGCATCAAGAATCCAAACCCTGGATGCCAGCTCACATGAGCTGCACTGCAGTGCCCACAAACTCCGACTGACATGGCAACCGGGAACCTGCCCCAAACCACAAGAGCTCGGCTTCAAAACATCAACTTTTGATTTTTATTTTGTATAATAATAATAATTATTATTATAATTGTTGTTATTATTATTATTGTTCTTATTATTATTATCAGTAGTATAATAATCTGAGTTTGCGGTTTTCTTTTTTTCTGTTTTTTTTGGTTCAACTTGCGCTCAGCCTCCCAACAAGTCCCTGTGCTGCTGTTCTCTGTGCGTTGTCTAGGGCTACGCTCCACTGGAACACTGGGCACTCTGTGCCCTTTGACCTCAGTGTTACCATGACCCCTGCAGAACTGCTGAATGCAAATCACCCTTGTTTCAATCTCATTGATGCGTAAATGAGACTTTGTCGCAGCAGCTCTGTCAGCCGTAGAATTTGGCATAAAAGTGTTCATCGGTTGTTTTTCTTTGTTTCTTTTTGTAAGCAGTGGAAAATAAACTAACTGAAACGAGAAGCTGAACCGAAGGTGAAAGGTCGTCCTTTTTGTCTTTCTCTTTTCCCTTCCTCATTACCTTTCTTCCTTTTGTTCCATGCGGCCGCGGCATCAGTAAAGCGAGCGCGGAAACCTGCTCCTGACAAAGTCTCTAGTGTCGCCCGTAAAGGCTTTCGTCTCCAGACGCAGCGTACACAGACGGCATATTGTGTTGATGCAGTGGCTGTTTTTTTCCCACTAATGTGTGTATATACACACACCTCATGTACATGTACGCTCTCATATGCTACATATACCTCATATACACATACTTCATATCCATATACAACCTCATATAGTTCCTCCCTTCAGGCTGAAGTTTTATATGTAGGAGTGCTGTTGTATGGACTTGAGGTAGTATTGTTGAAGCTACTAACAACTGCCTTTCACACCTGAAGCAGTGGGAGCGACTGACGACTGTCAGTGTGGCTAAGACTGACGCACGGTACATGCAGGGAAAACAAAGCGTGGCACTCTGTGTGTGTGCACTCATATCTGAGTTTGGAGGTTTTCGCTTTGTGTCCTAGGCCCTTTGTGGTTTTCACTGTTTCTTTGAATGGAGCTGAGTTTCTTTGCCGTTGCGTGCTGTTTTTTAGTAGGCCTTGACCCATGTCTGCGACTTGCGTCTGGCTCCGCCCCTTCAGAGGGCTACGCCAGGCAGGGCTTCGTCTCTGGCGAGAGTCTGTGGTGTCGGGCTCAAGATGCCTTAACCCCAGCGTGTAGCTGTGGTCTTCTGGCTCAGAGCTCCTTCAACTTCACAATAGCAAGTCCTCACAATAGCAAGACACGTTCTGCTTGTCTCTTGGTGTATTTATAAACATCTTCCTAACCCTATATATGGTAATATGCCAATATTCAATCATGTTGATCTATATTTCCTCTTGAATGTGAATAATGTAACAGCTTTGTATCTCCTTATATACTGGATGATGTAGTTTGGTTTTGAGGGCCTTGGTGTGGATAATGTAGTTATGCATCTCGGCTTAATGGCAAGTTCAAGGTGTCCGGTTAGTTCAGCGTTCCAGTTCTGGTCCCTCACTGGCTCCTGGAGCCTGTGTGCAGGACTGATGCGATTGGACGTTAACCAGGGTCTTCACTGGGAGCTCTGGAGCATTACGTCCCCCACTTTTGGGAGAGAAGTGTCAATTCAAAGTGGTCTCACAAAGCTCGATGTGAGACATGGCGTTTCCAACCCGCACAAAATAATGACAGGCTGAATTTGAAAAGGTGAATGTTCTATCAAAATTATATGCATTTATGGAAAACCGCTCACATTGTGCAACACTGCTGTGAAGAGCAAGTGACTGTAGAATTAGAAATATTCTGCTGAAGACCTGCGAGAGGTAAGACCAGGGCTATGTGCAAGCGTTTTGCTGTTGCTAGAAAGAAAGCGTTGACATTGCGTGGTGGTTGAGGCACATCACAAGCGGATCAGACCACTGAGCTTGGCGTGGTTTGGGTACGATGTGTACCTGTCCGCCAGCTGGCCGTTCACTGTGTACTCGTGTGGTGTGTATCTTAGCCAGAGTCCTTAAGCAATAGGAATGAAACGGCAGTCGGTGGCCCCACAGTAAACGACACATTCACCGGCACGTTCAGGGTTAGGGATAGGGCGCCGAGGTAGAATGGCAGCGGCTGTAGCGCTGTGCCAGGGTCAGTGTAAAAACACCCGGCACCAACATCCCTTACACAGCCCCACTGACATCAGATCACTGCACAAAGCCATGAAGTGGTGTGTGTGTTTGCTTGAGCTCCTTCCATGACCACTCAAAGCAGAGCCATGCTCGTACCGGCTCAGTATTTCTTTGTTCCCCTCATTTTCATCTCTCTATTTCTCCCTTTCTCTCACTCTTCCTTCCTCCTTCCCTCCATCCATCAAGGTGGGTGAAGGATTTTTTTGGTTTTGTTTTCTTTCAGCTTTCTTTCACTCAATCATCTCCTTAACAGCCCTCTGTGTTGAGTCCTCTCTCTCTCTCTCTCTCTCTCTCTTCCACTCCCCTCTCTCTTTCACATGGCGCGTGTGTTTGTGTGTGGACATTGTGATCAATAGGCGAATGGAAGCGTGGGTGACGGGGGCGATGGTGACACTCTCTATTGTCTGGGGACGACAAAGGCGCATTTGGCTGCAGCTGCCCCCAACTAGAAGCCACACAAGCTGAAGAGACGGACACGCTCCAGCTGCCACTGTGCCGTTCTACACCCTCACCCCATCCACACACACACACACACACACACACACAGCTTGAAACCCCCTGTGCAAAACCAGAGCACTGATACAGCTATATATGAGAGTGAAAGGCAGAGGGCAGCTACCTGCGGAGTGTTTAAACAGCAGCTGCAGCCTGTCTCCAGGTTTGTGTGTGTGTGTGGGAGAGAGAGAGAAACGCCCCATAGAACCTAATGTGATTGGATCTTCTCACAGAGGTCATAAGTGTGTGTGTGTGTGTGTGTGAGAGAGAAATGGATGACACCATTCCATGCCAACTGAATTCTGGTTTCTCTCTCCTCCCGTCTTTCTCTCTCTCCTTCTCCCCCTCTCTTTCCCTCCCTCCCCGCGCGCCAGAGGAACTCCAGAGCCATTTCCGTACATCCTGCTGCCTCCAGTGAGGAAGTGATGTCATGGCTCATTCACTTCCTGAATGAACTGTTTAATGATCATTCTTGGGTTTTTTACGCTGGTGAAGAAAGAGGCGGATTAATACTGCTGTGCTCACAACTCACTTCCTCCTCTTTCCTCATTTCTCTCCTCTATGCCCCTCCTCCTTCTCCGTCCTTCCACCTTTGTCTCCTTCTGTCTCTTCCTCTGTCTGACTTATCCATCTCTGAAGTGTTCTTTAATCTCCTCCTTTCTCCATCTCTTCTCCCTGTCTCTCCCTCTGTTTCTCGCCATTTGCTTTCCAGATTTTGTGCTTTCTCTCTCTCTCTATCTCTCTCTCTCTCTCCCTCTGTTTCTTTCTGACCACAGGACAGCAGTGTCTTAAGCCACAGAGCCCCCGAGTAGCTCCAGATTTCCTCCCTGCGCTCCATGCCCACGGCAGCCAGCCACCACACAGGAGATGGAGACCCGGGTGGTGGGCGGGCTTCAGGCGGTTGTTTTATGCCTGCAGAGGGAACAAGTTGGAAAGGAACCTGCTGTGGATGTAAATGGTAATTCATAGAGAGAGGGAGAATGCGAGTGTGTGACAGAGACTGTGTGCATGTGTGCGAGAGATAATGAGGCTTCAGGTTGTTTTTAATGAATACATTTTTTACCGTACTCTGCACGTGTGTGTGTGTGTGTGTGTGTGTGTCCAAGAGCTCCACTTCCTTAAAGAGCACGAGGGATGAGTATCACCTGATATCTTTGTTGCTAAGCTTCAAGTCCCATCTAGCAACTGTCACCAATGAATCTGGCCCTAGAAGTGTGACCCTGTTGCTAAGCAACATGAACTTTAGTGACAGCCTGAAAGTTGTGTGACAGCAGTGTGAGGTGGCAGCTGGACAGTCAGGTGACTCGATGGTGTCTTATGGCAGAACACTGTTTTCGAGATGCAAGCTTGAACTCTGTGCGATCGCAGCCTAATGAGCATCCTATCACACCCACCTCTCATGACCAGGGAGGCATGCGTGCTGTACTGGAGATCTGTCTGTGTTATACTGGCATGCCGCATTGGAGCTGTCACGCATGCATTCTAATTGTAGCCCTATACCTGCACCCAGCCCCGTTCGAGGGGCTCTGTAGGAAACCGTGGTGCCTTCTGGGTATTGGAGTTTGAAGACTGAGCTTGGCCCTGTCCCTTTATATCCACGACCAACAGGCTGAGCAGCAGTGTCACTTGCACACTTCACTGAACGCTTTTCCTCCCACCTCTGGTGTAAACGTGGAGCCTTCACAGGGGTTACGTCCTGCTGCTCTCACCGTGCCAGTGAACGGGATCTCGTGAAGTCCTGCTGGGCTCCGATATGCACTGAAGTGCGGTTCCTGAAGACTAGGGCTGAATCCTAAATCGCTCCCTATACTGCATTACATATAGCAGACAATGGCTCCTACCTTGCATTGTGTCTAGGAGGCCTTTGGAGTCTCACTCGGGGTGAAAGGGTCTATACGTACTCTGTGTGTGGATATATTTACTCTTAAAGATTCGTTGTATTTCTTGCAGAGATGTTGTCCACCCGACTTCAGCAAACCACGTGATGTAACTGCAGGGGGAAAAAAAACAACCATACAGGCTGCGCAGGTTGTGCAGCCGCTACACAAACTACGCAGACCAATGTGAGCAAGTCTGACTGGTCAGTGCAACAACCAGCGTGGTGACACAATCATGCGTCACACTTTGAATGTAACCTAATCACACACTTAGATGAAGATGACCATATTTTAATTTAACCCGACTTTATTTTTGCGCAAAATGTAATTACACTTCAATTGTCTCGGATTTTATAGAATTGGATTCTGTTGCGTTATAGCTCTCAATCTGGGTTTCATTTCTAGCAGTGTCTAGTTAAGGGTGAAGGGTGGCTTTAGACTCTGACCTGTGTGTGCTTGCTCAGGACACGTTTCTGAATAGACCCTAGATATGAGCAGCTGTTAAGTGCTCTGAATGTAAGTGTCGTACTTACATGTCTGTGAGGAGCTGTTCTCCAACTCCCCAGACTCTCTGGAGCCTCCTGCTCCCCGGGTTCCCATGTCAGTTTGTAAACACCTGCTTTGATGCTGTCGGGTCTTTAGAGCAGGTGAATTTTCCATTTCTCCTCATCATTATTGTGTATTATTGTGAAATTTTGATGGCATCCGTGAAAATCCTTGGAAACCAAGTCTCAGGACGTATACGGACAGCTTTAGTGCAGAACGTTCTGTAGAATTCACTCTACGTGCAGTGTGAAGGACTACATCTACACACCTGCTGGGGATATATGCTCATGAGATGAAGATGCTTGTGAACGTTCTAGTTTTAATTACAGTGAGTTTTCCCTTTTAATGCAGAGCATGATGGGAAGCCTTCAAGGTGTCAACATACAAGCGCACACACAGTCACTTGCTCTGAAACCCTATGGGTCCAAAGCCTCATTACTTCACACAAGGGTTACGAGGAGCTGAAGTCCTCACACACACACACACACACACACACACACACACGTCTAACACAGCTCTGCATTAAAACATGGCTGGCACACAGTGAACAGGTTTGTCTGATGAGGAGGTGTGAATTGAACAATCTGTTATTAGCCTGATCTGTTATTAGACTGATTGCCTATTACATATAAAGATGTGACTCGTCTGTGTGTGTGTGTCTGTGTGTGTGTGTGTGCAGGTCTCATTGCTAAAGAGCTGGCATTCACTTCATTGTTCTCACAAGCACACACACCTCACCATATCATTAAAGCCCTCAGCTGCCACTGAAATATGAGGGGAAACTTCCACCATGTTCCGTTCTGCAGAAATAGACAAATCTGACAACGATTACAGAGGAACTTAAGAGATTGCTGCTCATTTCGGTTCCTCTTGCCTTCCCCCATGTCAGACAGTGTGTGTGAGTTGCTGTCTGTATGTGGTCAGAGTGTCTGGCCCATTACACTGAATGTCAGCTCAAGAGTCTCTCCACATCTGAATGTCTGAATGGACCTGAGTTTCAGAGAATAAGGTGAAGTGAGAGCTGTCTGCCCGAGTCATTCATGGGTCGCGATCCTGTCCCTGTCTGAAATAACCTGGATAATGAATATGTCTTTCCACAGCACAATCAGTTTCATGCAGTTCCTAGTGTTCAATTCAATGACTCGGGCAGAGGAGGGCAAGGGGATTGAATCAAAATCATCAAAATCATTATAAAATCTCCACTGGTTAGGTCATCAGGCCAAACTAACTGTCCCTAAGTGTGGTACTTATGAAAATGTAGCTCCCATAGAAATGCTTTCCAGGTGTAAAATGTATGAGAGGATATGACTGGTTGAGTCTTACATCATTCTGCAATAAGTGATTATAGCCTCTGTTTTAGAGTTCTGGACCCAAATGATACCTAATCTTGCATACTCTTATGAGCTCAAAGCCTCCAGATATAATAGAGAATAAAGAATAACACTGGCTTAGTGCTGGACTTGCGACTAACAGTACTAAGTTTGTTTGTTCCTTGAAATAAACTGAAAAGATAAAGATAGTTGTTAACACCTGCTAAATCCAGTGAGTAAATATTGAACAGTGGTTGTGTATACAAGGCAGAACAGACAAGAAAAACAACTCTTCGGTACCTTTGGCTGAGCTATGAAGGTCAGTGTCAGGAAAAGTAATTTACATTTGCCAAGAGCTGCAACTCTGCTAGATGTGGTGTGCTGGTCAGACTAGCTGTCACATATTTAGAATAGCCCACCAACCTATGAGAGGAAGAGAAGCCAGCTGGTTGAGTATGAGCTGCACATCAGTGGGTGTGTCATCTGCCGTCTACAAATACAGCACGCTGCACGTGGGCAGGAACGTACACCTTGTAGTCTAGAATGTATACGGTTACATCAAGGTGATGTCTGGAGATGATGTCAACGTGGGGATGACGTCATGGTGACATCAATGTGATGTCAATTCGGATATGGTGTCACAGTGACATCAAGGTGATGTCAATATGGAGTTGATGCCGTGGTGACATCGTTGATGTCAATGTGAAGGTGACGTCATGGTGACATCAAGGTGATGTCAATGCGGAGATGTGTGCACGTGGTGGCAGAAAAACATCAGAAACAAGTGGAGCGAAAAACACTAGATCCACAGAATAATAAAAAAAAATGTCGTCTTGTGCTGCTGGATGTCAGAGTAAGAACGGAAAAACAAACGACCTTCATTTTTATAGAATACTGTCATTGAAGACGCCCTGTGAAGTAAAATGCAGATATTTGTGGCTGCAAGCTATTAAACGGACAGAGTGAGTTACTGCATTAGCTCCACATTAGCCTTACGACATGAAATAATATTTCGATCTATAACTAGAAATGACATATTTACATGCACCTAGATAGTAGCAGAAGGCGCTCCAGTGACTTACACCATTCTAACATACACCCAAAATAAAAAAAAACATTCATACTATCCCACCCATTCAAGTGCTGCTTGCTGTCAGTACATGGTTTGATTTGTTTATAATAGCCCTTGTATAACTACGTTTTATGTCCTTATTCCTGACTAGGCCATGTGTCAGTCCATAATGCGCAAAAATCTGATAAATCCCAGCATTCAACATCCTGGACGTGACTGCAAAGTACAAAATTCAATCCGTTTATCTTTTGTATAGACACTTTAGATTTTCCACAAGGTATACGAGCATATCCAGACACTAACTATGTCCACTGAGTTTGGTCCTTGACCCACTGACTTGAGTACAGGTCAGGAAACCTCGCTTTGCTAAGGATTAGCTGCATGCCTCGGACTTGTTTTTCCAGCACATCCCACAGATGTTTAGTCAGATTGAGAACTGGAGAATTTGGAGGCTAAGTCACCACCTTCAACTATTTTGTTATGTTCCTAAGACCATTCCTGAACCCTTTCTGCAGTGTGGCAGGGCGCATTATCCTGTTGAAAGAGACCGGCCAGTCCACATCATATAAACTGTGATTCGCTCCACGGTCCAGTTCTAAAGCTCATGTGCCTGTTGTTGGCACTTCCAGCAGTGAACAGGGGTCAGCATGGGCACTCTGATCGGTTTGTGGCCACGCAGACCCTCACACACCAGGCTGCAATGCACCGTGTTCTGACACCATTCCAGCATAATTTGTGCTACAGTAGCTCTTCTGTGGACTAGCTTAATTTCCCGTGCACATCAGTGAGCCTTGGGCGCCTGTGACCAAAGCACCAGTTCACCAGTTAGTTCACTATTTATATATAGACGAGATATATCAGTTATCGGTATGTCATATTTACATATCACAGAAAAGTACAGGTTTCGACAGATGTGAGTTTCGGACAGATTCACTTTGCTTGCACAGCTGATGAAGGACCTCTGTCTGAAATGTCCTGTTTCTCTGGAAACCTTGTGTATTTCACTACAATTTTGACTACATCTTTTGCTACAATATACTGCAGTTACTGCTTGGAAAAATATCTCTCTCCCTCTCTCTAGAACATCCTCTCTCTAAAATGTCCTGTTTCTCTAGAAACCTCTCTTTAGAAATTACTACACTGCAATTTTTGTTCTCTCTCTGTCTCTCTCTATTGAGAGGGGGGATAGTAGATTGCAATTTTTACTATCTAAACTATTTTTACTATCGGTCTCTCTTACTATCTCTCTCTTTCTCTGGAGAGAGAGAGAGAGAGAGAGAGAAATAGTAAAAATTATATTAATACATTATATTCTAGTGCATTCTATTAACCCTTATGTGTAAACATTATACTAATAGTGAACATTCTATTAACCCTTATGTGTAAACATACTAATAGTGAACATTCTATTAACCTTTGAACCCCATATACGCACGTACACACAGTGAACAGGGCTGTGAACAGAACTATGACTGCATCACAAAAATGTGAAAAATAGCAACCTGTCTCCTAGTAACAGTGCTTCTTAGTTACTGTATTCTTCCAGCACAATACCCACTTATGCATTTCCTTCTCTCTTTCTCTCGCTCTCTCTCACGCACGCGTGCGTGTGTGTGTGTGTGTGTGTGTGTGTGTGTGTGTGTGTGTGTGTGTGTTTGAGAAAGTGTGAGAGAGAGAGAAAAATTCCCAATTTGATCAGCAGATCTCTCCGAAAGTTTAAAGGAGCCTTTCTGGTGTTCCTCAGCTCCCCTCTTCTCTCTGTAGGCCCCCACACACTGCTCAGCACTGAGAGACTGCACTGTACCACACACTACGCTCCGACCATTACTGTGTGTTACGCTCTATGCTACACTCCATTACAGTGGAGTATGCTCTATGCCCTGGGTGTAGCATGTTGCTACCGGTTATGCTCTTGACTTTTACAGTGTCCTGAATGTTATGCTATTGTATTTTGCTATGCACTGGGTATGTTGAGTGTTGTACACTGGGTATTGCACTATGCTGAGTGTTGTACACTGGGTATGTTGAGTGTTGTACACTGGGTATTGCACTATGCTGAGTGTTGTACACTGGGTATTGCACTATGCTGAGTGTTGTACACTGGGTATGTTGAGTGTTGTACACTGGGTATTGCACTATGCTAAGTGTTGTACACTGGGTATGTTGAGTGTTGTACACTGGGTATTGCACTATGCTGAGTGTTGTACACTGGGTATGTTGAGTGTTGTACACTGGGTATGTTGAGTGTTGTACACTGGGTATTGCACTATGCTGAGTGTTGTACACTGGGTATGTTGAGTGTTGTACACTGGGTATTGCACTATGCTGAGTGTTGTACACTGGGTATTGCACTATGCTGAGTGTTGTACACTGGGTATGTTGAGTGTTGTACACTGGGTATTGCACTATGCTAAGTGTTGTACACTGGGTATGTTGAGTGTTGTACACTGGGTATTGCACTATGCTGAGTGTTGTACACTGGGTATGTTGAGTGTTGTACACTGGGTATTGCACTATGCTGAGTGTTGTACACTGGGTATGTTGAGTGTTGTACACTGGGTATTGCACTATGCTAAGTGTTGTACACTGGGTATTGCACTATGCTGAGTGTTGTACACTGGGTATGTTGAGTGTTGTACACTGGGTATTGCACTATGCTAAGTGTTGTACACTGGGTATGTTGAGTGTTGTACACTGGGTATTGCACTATGCTGAGTGTTGTACACTGGGTATGTTGAGTGTTGTACACTGGGTATTGCACTATGCTAAGTGTTTTACACTGGGTATGTTGAGTGTTGTACACTGGGTATTGCACTATGTTGAGTGTTGTACACTGGGTATGTTGAGTGTTGTACACTGGGTATTGCACTATGCTGAGTGTTGTACACTGGGTATGTTGAGTGTTGTACACTGGGTATTGCACTATGCTAAGTGTTGTACACTGGGTATGTTGAGTGTTGTACACTGGGTATTGCACTATGCTGAGTGTTGTACACTGGGTATGTTGAGTGTTGTACACTGGGTATTGCACTATGCTGAGTGTTGTACACTGGGTATGTTGAGTGTTGTACACTGGGCATGTTGTACACTGGGTATTGCACTATATGCTATGTTGTGGCCATCGTAATTTGACCTGTAGTCTCATCGTCGCCATTATTCACTAATGCAGACATTACTTGTGTCCGGCGACGTTGGCTAACACATTGCATTCCCTTTGTATGAAAACCACATTCTATGACTCAGAGTCTCATTCAGCTTACCCAAACACACATCAGAGTCAGCGCCAGAGTGTCGCGCTCTCTCTCCCACATTGTACACACACACACACACACACAAGCTGGAGCCTCATTGTTTTCTGTGAGGGCAGACTGTAGTATCAGTGGTGGTTGAATGGAGCACAATGGCAGTGGAGTCAGTGTGTGTGTGTGTGTGCGTGTGTGCGCGCGCGTGCGTGCGTGCGTGCCTCGGTCCTGTATAAGGGGGTGTATGTGCCGCAGAGCTCTGGAGACGGGCCCTGACGCTCCACTCTGTCTCCCCACCCACCCACACTCGAGTCGGGATGGGGGCTCAGCTCTGCTCTGTTACTTCAGCCACTGCACCTCTCTCTCTCTCTCTCTCTCTCTCTCTCTCTCTCTCTCTCTCTCTCTGTGTGTGTGCGTCTCTCACTCACTTTGCTGTAGGGTAAAGGCGTCAGTTCTGTTTGTGTTCCCACTTTTGAATGGTGATTGAATGGTGCATTGTGGCAGAGAGAGAGAGAGAGAGAGAGAGAGAGAGAGAGAATGGAAACTACAACTGTAGTTTATTTTGCCCCCCCAAAAATCACTCCTTTCTTTCACCCACCCACACACCATTTCACTCTCCCTCTCTCTCTCTCTCTCTGATGAGATTCCATTAACTGGTTTGAGCGTCATTCTAACCACTTCTGAAGAGGAATCTGACCACTTCTGTCATCGTCGATGCCTTCTGCTAGGGATGGTTTGATGGTGAGAGAGAGCGCGTGAAGGGAAAGAGATCGTGGGACCAGGGTGAGGCTTCGGCTCCTCGTCCTGAGGAACGTATGCTCCTTTCAGCATTCCCCCACTTCACCATGCCCCTCTTCTACATACTCCCCCACTCAGAGCCCAGAATCCCAGACCATCCCACACGACCTGTCAAGATTCAACCTGGCACACACGCGCACACACACACACGTGCACACTAAAAGACCCTGAGAAACAGCCTGATAATGGGGAAAAAAAACATGTAACTTCTGTCTTGCGTTCCTCTGAAATGCTTTCCTTTCAGCTAAAACTTGCGCTAAAACAAATGTGTATTGTCCAACCTGCACCTCATTCTCCACATACACTGTTGCTTTAGGGTGGAGGCTCTCAGGCTCCATGGCACTTTAGGGTGGAGGCCCTCGAGCTCCACCAGGCTTCAAAGCCCGTCAGACTCACTGGACCTTTTAGTTGGAGCTCATCAGATTCCATGGAGCTGCAGGGTGGGGTTGCTTGGATTCCATGGCGCTTTGCTTTCGGTGAGACGCAGCTGAGCCCCCGTTTCTCAGCCTGATGCTTCCGTAGCCAGCTGCCTCTTCTCAGCACTCTGCTGTTTTCCATATAATATGTCTTCATAATTACATGGTAAGTTGAGTCAGGTGTGTCAGAGTGGGAAAACTGAAAAAGAAAGTGATGATTATACGCTGGAAACAAACACAGAGCAGGTCGAACTTGCTGCAGTTTCCAAATGAATTCAGCACTCCAACCTTTCCCATGCGGAGACTCAGTGCACAATTAATCTTTAAACACTATGGCATGTCAGTAGCTACATTCTACAATCTCCTTTATATATATATATATATATATATATAATTACATACATACATACGTACATTATTATACACATATACACACACACACATATATAGGTTTATGAAAGTGAGTAACAGAGAAGTCCAGTGGTTTCTGCTGATTTTATTACCGTAATATGGATAACTGCTTTAGATTAATTTCTGTTGATTGTTTTTAGGCGAGGGGAATGGCTTTAATAATGTGGTTTTCGTTACCCATGGACCCGATCAACAAAGGAGCAGGACAGAAATGCCAGAAGCAGAGTACACATGGAAATAAAGCTGTTTTAATAAAGCCGTTTACTGCCATACTAATGTACCTCCATATGAATCTTTCTCTCTCCCTTTCTCCTCCTCTCATCTGCTCTCCACCCCATTCCACTTTGACCCCCCCCCCCCCCCCCCCCAAAAAAATCTTTCTCTCTTTCTTCTCACTCTCCGGCTGCGCGTCCGTGCGCGTGCACTAAGTGCAGCTCTTAACCTCCCGCATCGTCGATTGCAGTCTCACGCCTCCGCCGGCCCCGCCTCTGCGGGGCAGAGGTCGTCCCGTTTGGGCAGAATTCATCTCTGCCACGCGAGCCAGACAAAGGTCCATTCATCACGACACGCTGCCGCGACGGGGACCCCCGCGCCCTCCCCACTTCTGCTCCACACCAGCTCCCTCTCAGTCTGCCACGCTCTCGCTGTGGCACTCTGGCTGGCATTGCTGGTCCGCGCACTGCCATCCACTCTCCTCGCTATCTGAAGGACCTTTGGCTGGTGAGTAGCTCTCTTCCCGCTATGCAGGCCCAGCTAAGTGATGACTGTTTTCAGGGTCTCACCTCCCACGCTCGTGTTATTGCCCTGTGCTTTGGGCGAGATTTGACACTGCCGTCACACAAAGCAAAGATTACAGATCAATGGTGAATCTCACTCTTATGAAGACCCTTGGACCTCAGTTCTTTAGTAAGTAATTCAGTAAGAATTGACACTAACTGCACTCAGGCGTGTTAAGGTAGAAATGCTGATCTGAGACCTGAGTCATTTCTGTTTTTCTTAGTGCTTGTTTCAGAATATACCAAACAACTAGGCTGATTCACAAGCTTTTTACTGTCCAGTGACTAAATGAATAGGACTGCTCCCTCATATGAGAAACCAGTGACATAAAACCAACCTAGATCCAGACATCAGTGAGTCAAATCAGTTTAGATACAGACATCAGTGACGTTAAACCGGTCTAGATCCAGAGATCAGTATGTAAAACCAGTGTAAATCCAGACATCAGCGACCTGAAATCAGTCTAGATCCAGACATCAGCAACATGAAACTGTGTTATAATCCCAGTAACAGAAGGACAGTCTCTGTGTTATAATCCCAGTAACAGAAGGACAGTCTCTGTGTTATAATCCCAGTAACAGAAGGACAGTCTCTGTGTTATAATCCCAGTAACAGAAGGACAGTCTTTGTGTTATAATCCCAGTAACAGAAGGACAGTCTCTGTGTTATAATCCCAGTAACAGAAGGGCAGTCTCTGTGGTATAATCCCAGTAACAGAAGGACAGTCTCTGTGTTATTATCCCAGTAACCTCTGTGTTATAATCCCAGTAACAGAAGGGCAGTCTCTGTGTTATAATCCCAGTAACGTCTGTGTTATAATCCCAGTAACAGAAGGGCAGTCTCTGTGTTATAATCCCAGTAACAGAAGGGCAGTCTCTGTGTTATTATCCCAGTAACAGTACAGTCTCTGTGGTTTAATCCCAGTAACAGAAGGGCAGTCTCTGTGTTATTATCCCAGTAACAGAAGGGCAGTCTCTGTGTTATTATCCCAGTAACAGAAGGGCAATCTCTGTGTTATTATCCCAGTAACTTCTGTGTTATAATCCCAGTAACAGAAGGGCAGTCTCTGTGTTATTATCCCAGTAACTTCTGTGTTATAATCCCAGTAACAGAAGGGCAGTCTCTGTGTTATTATCCCAGTAACGTCTGTGTTATAATCCCAGTAACAGAAGGGCAGTCTCTGTGTTATTATCCCAGTAACAGTACAGTCTCTGTGTTATAATCCCAGTAACAGAAGGGCAGTCTCTGTGGTATAATCCCAGTAACAGAAGGGCAGTCTCTGTGGTATAATCCCAGTAACAGAAGGGCAGTCTCTGTGTTATTATCCCAGTAACCTCTGTGTTATAATCCCAGTAACAGAAGGACAGTCTCTGTGTTATTATCCCAGTAACAGAAGGGCAGTCTCTGTGTTATTATCCCAGTAACTTCTGTGTTATAATCCCAGTAACAGAAGGGCAGTCTCTGTGTTATTATCCCAGTAACGTCTGTGTTATAATCCCAGTAACAGAAGGGCAGTCTCTGTGTTATTATCCCAGTAACGTCTGTGTTATAATCCCAGTAACAGAAGGGCAGTCTCTGTGTTATGTCTCTATGCAGTCCCTTCTCTAACTGGGATTATAACAGAGTCTGCCCTTACTCAGTACTTTTTGGACAGAAAGAAATGTTACTCCTTTACCATAATGAGCTCATTTGTTTACTTTTCTCTAGTCTTACCAAACGACAATCTGTCCTAATAAAGTCAAGAAAAATTAACGCTCACTTTCCTCACACTGTGAAATGTTTATACAACCCAAAACATATCACCCTAAATGAAATATACATATTACTCTAAATGAATATACATTTTACCCTAAATTAATATACATATTACCCTAAATTAATATACATATTACCCTAAATTAATATACATATTACAATACATTATTGCGATCATCCTTTTATATCTTTCTTCACTTTCTGGCAGCCTAGTAAAAGATGAAGGTATTAACAGAAGGTGTGAACACGGGACACACACACAAACACACACAGAGTTCTGTAAATGCTGACAGACTACCTCACACATAGCAGCAAAATCTAGATTAATGACAGAGAGATTAGGAAGGTTGTGGTTTCCTTAGTTACTTTCCTCCTCCCGCCCAACTCTACACACACACACACACACACAATCTCTGTTGGAAAAGTTTGAAGCAAATGTGCCTACAGCCGTGAAGTATCCGTGTGGCTTTGCGTGCGAGCTTGCGTGCACCCGTGTGTGTGTGTGAGAGTCTTTGACTGGTCCATCTCTCATCTGGGGAGTCTCGGAGGGAGAGGGGGGCGTTTCTGGGAAAAATGCATCTGCAATACGAAAGCAAAAATAGCATGTGGCTCTTTCCACAGCGACCTAGGAGAGACAGACAGACTGTGCACCACGTCCTCTCTCTCTCAACTCCTCTGCTATTCCTTTGCCATCATTCTTTCTGCTGCTGCTGTCAGATCCTGTTGTTTCCGATATGCAAAAGGTCTGTAAAATCATATACGATCACGACTTTATACATCGATGATTATATATTTACAATTTTGGCTGCCATCATATATATATATATATATATATATATATAAAACCCCTTTCACATGCCTGTATTTTTCATTTTACACAATGTTCTATTTGGCACATATGGATTTTATGGCTCATAACTACAGTGACAGTGTTTTGGGGGGAGCTCCTGTAGTGTAAATGCCCAGCTATCTGATCTCCCGCTGCGGGAGGCTCCGTGTGATCCGCGTGGCGTATGTGCGTCGTACGGGGTTTGTCCAGGCCTCTCCGTGCCCAGTTCCTCCTTCTCCACCGTTTCAGCCTTTTCATTCTTACTCTGTTTTTCTCTCTCTCTATCTCTGTTCATTCTGTTTTTCCTCTTCGTCCAGTTCGGCCCCTAGCCAGGGTGAACCTCGCTGCGCATTGTGGGTGGTGTTCCACTCTGCTCTCCTGCGAAATGGCACGACCTCCCGCCCTCCACAGGAGACGACACCCCCCACCCCCACCAGCCACCACTGCACACTAGCTAGCATGCACAGTTACACACACACACACACACACACACACACACACACACACACACACACACACACACACACAAACTCGTAGCCTCTAGCCTACCTGTGTGTAGTACATGTCACTACCTCTCCATGAACACACACACACACACTTGTAGCCTCAAGCCTACCTATGTGTCATTACCTCTCAGGGAACATGCACACATACACACATTCATATAGATACATACACACACAGACACACACACAGACACACACACAGACACACACACACACACATACACACACAGACACACACAAACTCACACAGACACACACACACACACACACACACACACACACAAACAAACTCACACACACACACACACACACACACACACAAACTCACACAGACACACACACACACACACACACACACACACAGAGCCAGTGGTACTTGTCTGTGTTCCCCTTCAGAGGCCTCTCTTTCCTCATTATGTTCCATGTTGTATCAACTACATAATTCTGTATTAGTGTGAGCTAAGCCCACGCTGTCCTCTAAAACCAGCAACCCAGTAAACGTTTACTGGATCCCAAGAAAATTAACAAAACGCTGTTAAAACAAAAAAAGAACAAGAATGCCCAGACAGAGCAGCACTGACCTGTCCTGTCTGTTCTGTGTGTGTGATACAGTCCCCGCAGGGCTGGAGTCTGATAACAGTGACTGACTTGCCATGCAGAGCAGAACACACACAGACTCCCAGTCTTCCCATTCACACAACAGCACAGCTACCCACTGCGAACCTCACCTGCTTGCTGCTCTGTCTGAGCCTGTCCCCCTCTGAATGGAAATAAACACGGTTCCAACTCAGTTCAGTTCAATTCAGTTCTATTCAATTCAATTCTGTTCTGGTTGAACGTAACCAATCGGATTGCTGCCAAAGTAAACAATGTATCAGTAAAGTTAGTAACAGCTCTTAGTCATGAAGAAAAAGAAGTGTGAAAGGAAGAATAACTTACAAATGGATTTCTGATGCCTGATCTCTCTGTGTTTGTATCTCAAGCTGATCTCTGTGCTTGTATCTCAAGCTGATCTCTCCACTGAGTAATTTTACTCCTCTCCTCCCAAAATGTGGGACAGTTGATGGCTGTCAGTGCTCTCCTGGAACAGAGCTGATGGAGCACACTTTGCTCTGCCAGGCCCTCTGTTCACGCTGCCTCGCTGTCTTTTGGCCTCACAGCGCTGCATTACATACGTTGTGAGCTTCTCCTCTAAGGCTGAGAAAGATTCCAAACTAAAAATGTGCCAGCAAACCCCCCACACCTCATGCCATAGAGTGCAATAAACAATATTATGATGTGTGTGTGTGTGTGTGTGTGTGTGTGTGTGTGTGTGTGTGTGTGTGTTTGCCTTCATCTGCACACATGTCCACTCAAGGTCTTCTCTCACACTTTGGTGCGGTCCCATGCATGCGTATGTATAATCTGGGCAGGTTTAAAGGGAGCTTAGCTGTTTCATTACACTTAATTCAACCATTTTACTGCCTAATAAAAATATATATTCTGCTTTATAGATTATATGGGGTACAGTGGGGCTGTATCATAAGGGTATGGGACATTTTAATGTAATAATATTAGAGAATATTTAGTGCACATCCTTGTAGAGCCATTGTATAATTCTTGTTATTGTTATTATTGTTGTGCCATTGGGTTTTGCCTGTTTGTTCTCCAGGCTGGTAGGAGTGTCTTACTGATGCCCTCATTACTCTCCACCATCTGTTATATTCTTGAATGAAAAGCTCATGATTTAAGCACATTACTGCAAGGGCCCCGCTGGGCTGCAGCTAGCCGATTTTCCGTGGCATGTTAGCCAAAAGGCGACTGTCTGCAGGGCCGTGAGGGCGGATGGTGGGGCAGAGGGCGAGCCCCCGAGCTGGTGCAGACCTCTCAGGAGATGCTCCACACCTTCATGATAATCCTAAACCAACTGTTATCACCTAGGGAGAACTTGCATTGTCAAGCTGCATTCAATATATACCAAGAATAGACACAAGTACGGATGGATGGATGGATGGATGGATATATATATATATATATATATAGTTCTTTGTGTACGTGTTTGGAGGAATTGTGGAGATTTTTAAACTTACTAACAGTTTACAGTAGAGGAAAAAACTGACCATGTCTGCTTTTTTTATGATGGTGTCTGTGGGTCTGCCATATGTGCATCGTAATCACACACACTTTACCAAGACACTTCCCCAATGTCAACCAATCAAACGAGTGCTTAGTTTCTGTTCTGTTAGTTGTTGACCTAGTTGTCCCAAAAACATTCATTTACACAAACAAAGTTTGATTAGTTTATCGGACACACGCGTTATTTAAAGCCGTCTCTCAGATAAATGATCTGTAATTAAGCTTAAAGTAATTTCAACTAATTTCACAGACCTCCCTTGCTTGTAAAAGGCATTTGTGTACAAACCAGTCTATACAGTCTCTGTGTCCAAACCAAGATCTATAAGCTTCACTCACACACACACACACACACACACACACACACACAGAGTGAGTGAGTGAGTGAGTGAGTGAGTGAGTGAGTGAGAGAGAGAGAGAGAGAATGAATGAATATGCTATTGTTTTTTGATGGTTCATTCCTCATCTAACCCTAGCCAAAAGGAAATCTTTGACATTTTGTTCCCCAAATAATCTTTTAAAAATAAAGTTTTTAAAAAATATTAATTTTATCATTATATTATATTAAATGATATTATTTGTATCAGTATTTTATCTATAATATCATGGTATTACTGATATAATTACATTTAAAAATAATTCCACATCCACCTGACATGCCATTTTATTCAAATCTTTACTCATTTTTTATATTAAAACTACAGCAGACCATGCACACACCAGAACAACATACAACACACACACATAAATGTTTACTGAATCACCCCTTGTATACACAACAAGGTATAAACCAGAGACAAATTTACTATATAAAACTTCTGCACCATCTAATTAAATGAGCTCAAAACATACCCATCAGTGCCCTTAACAAAGGCCACAAAACCTTCAGAAAACAACAGTAATAATAATGAAGATGAACTGTGTTATACATGATTAATTTAAATGCCCGGTACTGTCACACAGCTGTGATACAGCCATAACTGTGCCTTGTCACCTGTGACATGACCTAGAAAAGATACTAAATGTTTCTTTCAGTATTTAAATATGTGTAATATGTAAGGCTTTTTTAGTAAATAGTCTTGTTTTTTTTTTATGTGTTTGCTGATGTGGAGAAGGGTTAGGAAATGGTGCTTTAGTGGCAGTGTATAGTTCTAGAACTCAGTGTACAACTCTAGACCTCAATGCAAAGTTTTAGATCTCAGTGCACAGTTCTAGAACTCTGCACAGCTCTAGAATAATCAGTGTACAGTTCTAGAACTCTGTATACCGCTCTAGAACTTGGTGTACAGTTCCAGAACTCAGCGCCCAGTTCTAGAACTCCATGCAAAGCTCTAGGATAGCCAGTGTACAGTTCTAGAACTCTGTATACCGCTCTAGAACTTGGTGTACAGTTCCAGAACTCAGCGCCCAGTTCTAGAACTCCATGCACAGCTCTAGGATAGCCAGTGTACAGTTCTAGAACTCTGTATACCGCTCTAGAACTTGGTGTACAGTTCCAGAACTCAGCGCCCAGTTCTAGAACTCCATGCACAGCTCTAGGATAGCCAGTGTACAGTTCTAGAACTCTGTGTACTGTC